>NW_010139606.1:0-3406 GCF_000699245.1 Pterocles gutturalis | reverse complement strand
GGCCGCCCCGTGCTGCCTGCCCTCGGAAAGCCCTGCCCGCTCCTGACGCCACGGAGAACCGAAAGCTCACTGCAAGGGGAGTTAAACAGCAGGAACCCCTCTGTGAGCTGTGAAATTATTCTGTCACCGTACCGCTTGCCCAAATCTAAATTTCTTCTTGGTCACCCTTTGGAAGTATTAGGTGTTTCGTGGGAGGGGATGTTAGCAAGCAGTGAATTTCCCTTTGCCCCCGGCTTCTTTCCCACAGGAAAACCCTCCTGTATGAACCCCGGTGTGAGCATGCCTTGTGTTACAAGCCCAGGCCTCAGACTTTTTCAGTCTTTCCCCTTACTGATGGCTCCTCAAAGTGTACAAGGCAATACACAAATAAGATACAGCGCGTGGTTTTCACGAGCTTATCACTGATGTTTGATACAGTGGTTTATTTTTTCATTCCTCCAGCTACTGTTTTTTCTGCTCTGTTGAAACTCCCCATCAGTTGAGGTAAGTGTGCAAATGGACTGAACCCATGAGACCACATCTGGCATTTGCTGCAGCAGTGCAGAGCTGTAGCCTGGGAGATGTTTTTCTCTCTGGCTCTGACCCTGAGATGAGGAGGAGGAGGCTACTTCCAAGTTAGGAAAAAGCATAAGCACATTTTTTCATTTCTAACATGCCATGAAGTGCTCTGATAGCAACTGTATGGGAAAATTGCCTCTAATCAATTTGTTAAAAATGTCTTTCTCATTGGGGAATAGGAGATGGCGCTCCCATGCACAGACAGGGCACGTAGGAGTGCTTTGTGAGGGCTCTGATAACTGGGGAACTCCAAACCCCAGCCACTAAGCAAAACAAAGCAGAAACTCCTAAAAGGCACCACCACCACTAAAAGGAAATGCTTTTTTTTTTTTTTTTTTTTTTTTCTGTCAGCATGATGACCAGATCATTCTGTCAGCATAGTGACCAGAGAATTTCCATTGTGACTGTTTTGTCTGGGGGTTTTTCCAGCTGATGACAGGAGCACACTGGTGAAATGATGTCCTGCACCTTTTTGTCCAGGTCGTTTCCTTTTTCTCCAGCTCTGGAAGCAGTTTGCACCACGCGGACTCAGGCGGTTAGACCTGGACCCATGCGTTTGTTTCTCTAGACGTATAGATGCCAGCTCCCCAGAGGGGGAAGTTGCTGCAGCTGTACGTTCAGCAGAACGTACTTTTCCGATGAGCATATAGACATGTCACCAGAGACAGAGCTTGGGGGGTGCATCTGAATGGCACAGGCTTTGCCTACAGACCACTCATTACATTGGGAATGTTTTTCTCCCTTATAAGGGATGGTCATATTTAAAGAGAGAGCAGAACTGAGTCTCTCCCACAGTCTGGTCTTGCGGGTTTTTTTTTTTTTCTTTATTTTCTCTACCCTTCTTCTTTACCTTTTAACACCACAGGCCATTTATCAAATAGCCAGTAATGGCTAAACAGAGGCCCATTATAGCAGGCATTTGCAACATTTTGTTAGCAATAAATATGCTGTGGTTAGTAAGTAGGTTGTAATTGGGTAGCATTACATGGAAACCTGAGCTTCAGTATTTGCCAGAATTTCAAACTGGACTAAAAAAAAACAAAAAAAAAACCAAAAAAACAAAACTTTTATCTGAAATAGTTGAGGTGACTTTTCTTGGGCTGTTTTAGTTTTTCTACACCTATGATGCAGGACTTAAGTCAAAGTTAAGCTCTAAATTTGTATCAGGGCTTAGAACAGAGACTTGGGGTGACTAAGTAGATTGACTAGAAGTGGAAACGCGAAAGAAAACTTCAAAGTCGAACTTTCACACAGGTACAATGTGCGTGTCGATTTGTCCTTTCTTTCAGGGCTTTATTGGTAAGATAAATGCATTACTGACGGAAGATGAATGATCTTTAATTGACATCAGAAAATGTACGCACAGACAACAGCAATATGAAGTTCCACTGGTTGCCTAAGACACCTCTGCTGTGGCCTGGACTATTGATAGCAGAGAAGCTAAGCTGACCCTTCACTAGTGTTCTTTGAACTACAGGTAGGAAATAAATTCAGTAGCTACAGAGGTGCTTTGGAACAACTTCTTTTCTGCAGAAAAGCATAGAGGAAAAAAAAGTTTTGAATTCAGTATAGACAACCCATAAGCCACAGGCTATGTATGTTTAGCTGTGTCTATGATGTCTGTGATTTACAGATATTTAATCTTCAAATAACTTTTTCCCCCAGCTGGGAGGGGTAAGCCATTTTATGTTCCTTCACAAATAGTCATTCAAATTGAAATTTGTGTCCTTGAGAACCAACACTGGCAAAGTTGTAGCAGAAGTTGAAGAAAGAGAGGGGGAAAAAAGCAAAAAGAGAAAATTTCTTCAGCCTTCTGTATCTTTTTCCCTCTTTGCAACTCAGTTTCCTTCTAAAATCAGAACCTTATAAAAGCAACATTAAAGGTACAATTGTGCAACCACCCTGCTCAAGAATAATATGCAAGTTTTAGTGGTATGAGCACATGGCCAGAGTACTTAAATATTTGTTTTGTTTTCACTTACACAACAACATAAAAAAGCTGCTTATCTTAAATACTTCATTATCTTTTAATATAAACTTTCTCCTCTGCCATCCCCTACTACTTTCTTATTCCTACTCCCCCCACTTCCAATGTTTCTATATGCTTTTCAAGTTGTTCTGCTCCTTTTGTGTTTATTTGTGCTGTACACCATCCATAAAGCCATCTCTGGAACTTATAAGTACTTTTGCTAAGACAACAGTGGGAAGGCATTTGCACATCATATTATTTTTGGCTAGATCCTCCAGGAACAATGGCTATTGTTTGGCAGCTAGCAACAAGGAGGCTGCTTTAGTGATGTAAGGGTTTAGAGCCTGGGGGTTGTTCCTCAAAAGGCTGTGATCCATCTTAAGGTATGTGTGATTCAAGGTCAAAACTATTTGGCAACATCTGTTTTGGTTTGTGAGGTTTTTTGGTGGTGTTGTTTTGTTGTTTTTTTTTTGTGTTTTTTTTTTTTTTAAAGGGGGGGGGCGGGGAGCATCCCCAAACCTGAGACCATGGATAAAAACAATGTGCTCTATTAACTTCCATTTCTTTCACACATGATTGTTACATGAGTTGACCAAAATGACCAACTTTCTGTTGATTTTCCCTGTGATTTTGACTTTTTAACAGTGTTGGTTGGTTGTGAGATGACATGGCGGGATGGAGCGTGGCTTTTCCTTTTGGGCTGGGGCTGGCTTGGACTTGCAGATGTGCCAGTAAAACAATGCCAGTGCCCAAAGTCTCCACCACCAAAGTCTCAAAGCTAGGTGGCATGGTCTTGTAATGAAATGTTAATTAGCACAGAGTGTCATACTGAAGCCACCCCCAGTTGCAGCATCCCTGAACATCGAGGTTAACGTTGAA
>NW_010139605.1:0-259 GCF_000699245.1 Pterocles gutturalis | reverse complement strand
CTTCCTCACCCCAGTCCATCCTCGTCCCAGTGCCCCTCTGTCCCAGTTCATCCCCATCCCAGTTCATTCTCGTCCCAGTGCCCCTCTGTCCCAGTGCCAGCCCTGTCCCAGTGCCTCTCTGTCCCAGTTCATCCCCGTCTCAGTGCCAACCCCGTCCCAGTCCATCCCCATCCCAGTCCCTGCCTGTCCCACTGCCAGCCTTGGCCCAGTTCATCCCCGTCCCACTGCCCCTCTGTCCCAGTTCATCCCCGTCTCAGTG
>NW_010139604.1:0-7890 GCF_000699245.1 Pterocles gutturalis | reverse complement strand
GACCCCAGAGCTGGGTGCAGCACTGCAGACTATTGACTATTATTTATCTGGGTCCTCATAAACCTCTTATTCCTCCCTTGTGTTCTCAGCATTTACTTATTGCACACTCTAAAGTTTTGGGCACAACAAGGATTTCTGTTATTTGTCTCTGTGTGTAGAACTACAAGTCTTGACTCGGGTTTGTAAGTCCTGATACAGTACAAGTAACCAGCAAAATGTAAATTAATTAAGAATAGCCTGGAATACAGCAGGGAGATTGGGGGACAGAGCTGACAGCATGAAGAAATGGAGGGACAGGAGACTGTAAAACACTCATCTGATGCAGCTGTGGTCAGCAGAGGTCTGTTGCACAGTTATCACTTGCAGATGTATGAGCTGCTGATGTGTGTTGACTTTCTGGCTATGCCACAGCCGATCCATACGAGAGAAAGGCTCTGAGTCCTTGGGAAGTGTAATGGGCTTAAGCTGTCCGTTTGGTGAATAAATATGTGGCAAATATTTGTTGAAGAGCAAAAAGACAGAAAACTTATGCTGTTTTGTTTGGTTTTATATTTTCAGCATTTAATACTTGCAGATGTGTGTATGTGTCTGATGTGTGATCATTGTAGGTCCCTTCCCCTGAAATAGTCTGTTCTGTTCCAAAATCTGTCCTGTAGCTGACCTTAGACCCTCATCCAGTGGCTGTCCTGGGGCTCCTCAGTCTCCCCAGTTGCTGGTACTGGGTATACAAGCCCCCGAGGCTGCAGCCCCGCTCCAGCTGCTGGTACAGACCCCGTTACACACACCCACACACACAGATCCCTCGAGCAGCTGGGGTTAGACCCACAGTCTATCCAACGGCTGGCCCTGGATCCTCGCTCTGCCCCACTGCCTCTCACACAGGGAAACACATGTGCAAACAGGTCTCTCGGTTGACTCCCAGAACTTCCAGTCTCCCTGGGAGCTGGTCTGACACCTTGTCTGCTGTTGTGCCTCTCTGCTTTTTTGTGTGTGTGGAGATGAATATTTAATGGACTGATCACTCTCCTGTAATGGCTCTGGGTGTTATCTGGGTTCCCCATCTGTCCTTTTTCTGTAATAAGGTAAGGTTTTTATCACAGAACCTAACAGGTGCTGGGTAAATGGTGATTCCCCCAAATCTGCTGGGCCCTGTGCTCTCAGCCTGGCTGTCACTCATGCAAGCACCCTGCCTTTGTCTCTACAGGTGAGGAACGAGTTTTACAAGGACACGCAGGGGGTCATCCTGGTCTATGATGTGGGACAAAAGGAGTCTTTTGATGCTCTGGACACGTGGCTGGCAGAGATGAAGCAGGAGCTGGGTCCCCACGGGAACATGGAGAACATCGTCTTCGTCGTCTGTGCGAACAAGGTGGGCTGTGGTGGGGAGCCGGGCTGCGGTGTTGTCCTCATCTCTGGCCCTCAGGGCTCGTTGTGTTCCCAGCATGTGCCCAAGCTGCTGAGCTCCAGCTGTAGTCAGGGAAATGTTGTTAGGTTGTAGGGAAGTCTTTCTAGGAGCCAGACATGGGTGTGAGGAGCACTGGAGACTGCATTTCAATGTGCTTTTGAGAATATGGTGGCCACACATCAGTCAGGAAGGGATCAAGTAGAGGTGACATTGTCTCTGGACTAGAAAAACTCTCAAATGTCTTTTCACTTGCATTTTCTGTGCTTTCTTTCAACGCTGCCTCTGACCTTTCAGGATAAGCAAACGGCCTTTCCAACCAGACATGCCCCTTACCTGCTGTTAGACAACCAGCCTTGGAGCTGTGCTCCTCAGCTGCCACTGCACGCCCTGCCTGGGCTCTGATTTCTGCCTTTTCTCCCGATCCAGATCGACTGCACCAAGCACCGCAGCGTGGATGAAAGCGAGGGGCGGCTCTGGGCAGAGAGCCGGGGCTTTCTTTACTTTGAGACATCGGCGCAAACAGGAGAAGGAATCAATGAGATGTTTCAGGTGAGGCGGAATGCAGGTGGTGAGGGCACAGACACCACACAGAGCCAGGATTTGATGGTAGAATATCCCCTGAACTGCCTGGATCCCACAAAATCTGTTGTCCCTCTGCCCCAGAGGTGTTTTTCCAGGGAAATGCCACCCTGAGAAAGCCGTAGCTGTTCAGCTCAGGATCAGCATTGGTCCTCCCAGTCCTCAGCGTTGCATTGCCCAAAGCTGATGGTCCCTCTTGCTGTGCTGGGAACACAATGCAGAGATGCCCCTGTCACCTCTTCAGGTCTAGCACTGAGCTGAAGTGGCTTTGAGATAAATTTTGGGCCTGGCATCCTCCTCAGTCCTTGCAGGAACTGGATCCCTGCTGATTTGGGGTATCACAGCCCAGGCAGCGGGGAGTGAACATTCAGAAGTTGTGAAAATGTGGGTGGTGGGGTCTCCTATTCAGTGCCACTGCCTTTGGAGACCGTTCCTTCCCACTAACTCCTCCCTGTGCCCTCAGACTTTTTACTCTGCCATCATCGACCTGTGTGATAACGGCGGGAAGCGTCCCCCCTCCAGCATGGGAGTCGGCTTCACCAAAGAGCAGGCAGATGCCATCCGCAAAATCCGCAACAGCAAGGACAGCTGGGACATGCTGGGGGTCAAACCTGGAGCCACAAGGTGAGGGAGACTTCAGCCTTGTCTTTCTGACCCGGCAGGCTGGTCACATCCCTGATTTGTGACCTGCCTGCTGATGAGCTGACCTTGGTTTTATCTAGCAGCTGGGCACAAGTGGTTTGTATCCAGCCACAAAACTGTGGCAATGCAAAAGAAACCCTTGGTCCTCAGCACCAGATTTCCCCTTTTAACAGACAAACCAGGCTGGAGGCAAGGGGGGGAGTGATGGCCATCGGGATTTCAGCCCTGCCAGCTGCCCTGCATCCTGCCTCCAGGCTGCTGAGCCATCTCTGGTCACTCGCTTGCCAGACGTGTTTGGAGCAGCTCCAGTTTTACTTTCCTTGCTCTTCACGCCTGGAGAAGCTTTTAGGCTGCTGTAAGGCTGCTGCCCACGTTATAAAAAAGGGATTGATGTTACAGCCCTCCCACCTGGAAACGGTACTCCCACAAGATACATTTTCTCTTGTCTGCCTCAGAGGACCTCTAGCCAGGTGGAACTGATCACTGGCAGTGTGAGAGGTTGGGGATTGAATCTCCCAGTTCTGCTCTATGACTTGGGCAGCTAAAAAAACCTCCCAGAGCTGTACCTTGCTTCCTGCTCTCTGAAACATGAGAATTACCCTTGTGTGCTCCTTATGGAGGGACTGGAGAGTGGATTTGTGGATAATATCTGTGATTCAGGACTCTCATATCCTCCCGTTGGCTCTCTGAAATGGAAATGCTGAACCTAACCCCTCCTTCAGCCCCCTCTCACCCGCAGGGAGAGGTCAGCAGCTCTGCAGGGCAGTTTGTGCTGCGATCACCATCATGGATGGACTCGCCTCCCTCAGGAGGTGGCCCCCTCTCTCCACGGCCTGCAGCCGGAGCCGAGATGTCTGCCTTGGACCAGACACCCGAGGCTTAAAGGGCTGAAATGATGTGCAGTGCCTTCGCCCACAGTGCGTAGGCGGTTTGATGCGAAGCTGAGTCAGGGTGCGTGTGCCCCCACGCTTGTCTCCCAGCTTTCTGCTCTCGTGGTGCCAGAGGCTCAGCACACCACGGCACGTGTCGCCGGCACATGTCTGGCATGGTGGGAGCTGAACAGTCCCGTGGTGGAGAGGCTGTATCTGCCCCAGGAGAGGAGTTCTCCCCATCCTCTGCTCTTGCCACACCGAGAAGTGCCCTGTGTGCTTTTCTGCAAGCTCTTTCACCGCAGCATCACCTCCACAGCCCAGAGGTCCTTACTTCCAATAAGGGAAGGGTTCAGAAGTGTCTGCAAAGGAAGGGAAAGGTTCAAAACTGTCTGCTGAGCACAGGGGGTGGTCCTGGCCCCCCAAAAAGCTGAGCCGGGCTGTGTGTTACATGGGTCCCCTCACTCCTGTTGTGTTTCCTAGGGATGAAGTGAACAAAGCGTATCGTAAGCTGGCTGTGCTGCTCCACCCTGATAAATGTGTGGCTCCCGGCAGCGAGGACGCCTTCAAAGCCGTGGTGAACGCCCGGACCGCGCTTCTCAAAAACATCAAGTAGGGAACAGAGCCACTCAGAACTGGAAACCTTCCCCTCCTCCCAGCTAGCTCCCAGGCAGCTGTACAGCCATGGGGCACCCCTCTCCTCCTCATGCTTAACCACCAGTATGGGCACAGACGCTCCCAGCACCGGCCGTGGGTGCAGGACTGCATCCGACCGTAGTGCTCTTGCGATGTGCAGCAAAGGGAGTAGAGTGCTGAGGAGGGGAGAGGGCTAAGTGCTGAAAGCAGTGAGGTCCCCACCTTCCCGGCTGTGTCACACCTCCCAGGAGTTACCAGCTGTGTTGGGGGGGTTGGATACGTGGCTCTAACCTGTGGAGTGAGATCTGACCCAAAACCTACTGCATCTGAAAGCGTTGGTGTCACGGGTGGAGGGCAGTGGGTTCCTTCTGGGTTATCCTGGAACCAGCCACCTCTGCAAGGCTGCCCGCGAAGCTGGCTCCTTCCAGCTGACACCCAACGGTGCTGCTTTTGGCAGTGAGGAAAGGGGCAGGTTGTTTGAGAAAACCTCTCTGGTACTGCAGGGAGAAACTGCCTCCGGGAGCATCCTTTTCCCCCTTCGTCCCCAAGCTGCCATGGTGCCAAGAACAGTCTCTTTGGCAGGACTGGGGCCAACCCCAGGCACCCACCTCCTCATCACAGTCCCCCACCACCACCTCCTTCCCTCTCCCTGAGCTAGATTTGATGGGAAGAGCCCCGAAGGCTGCTGTCCCTCAAGCCACATGCTCCCTCTCTCCTGGTTCTCTGCTCATGCCGCCCTGGTGAGCTCTGGGTAGGTGCCACCAGCCCCTGTGAGGGACTGTCCTCGGGTGTGGGTGGCCCTGGCTGTTTACAGGCAGGAGGAGGATGCTGACCCAAGGAGGAGGCGATTCAGCCCCCAGCATGGCTGCTTGTCAGCTCTGCCCTCCCTCCCCTCTGCCAGCCTCGTCTCCTGAGCGTCTCCAACACCGCAGAGCTGCCTGGGTGCTTGTGATCTGCCCACTCCTCTGCCAGCCTCGTCTCCTGAGCGTCTCCGACACCGCAGAGCTGCGTGGGTGCTTGTGATCTGCCCACTTGCTTGGCCCCACAGCGTTCGGGTTAGGGGGGCAGTGTAGGGGGGGAAATTCTCCCCCACCCTTCTTTTCTCGCAGCAGCAACACATCTCCCTGCTTTGCTGGGGTCTCTGATCAGCAGGTGGGTGCAGGTTGCTCCCTCCAAGTCACAGCCGCTCTTTTCTTTGAATCGTCATGTTGATTCTGAGGGGACCGTCGCTGTCACCCCACAAAATTCTTTCAGAGGCTTGGGATCTGGGCGTTGTGATCCTGAGGGAGGTCAGAGCTGTGATGGCTGCCAGGCTTTTGGGGGACCACAGGGGAGATCCCTTGGGGTGCCATGGTTTTGTCAGGACCCAGTTTTATTTCCTTGCTGCTGTATGAGCCTGGCAGGGAAGGTCAGGACACTGAGCTGTGAAATGAAACCCCCCAAGTGTGTGTATCCTATGTATCCTGTTCAAATGTATTTTCTCCTATGGTCAGTGCAATATATATATATATAATTTTTTTCCACCTCAAGGCAGCTTTTCTGTGTTTCCCCTCCAATATATATCATAAATCACCAGTAGATCCCCCTCCCACCACCAGCTTTTGGCAGCAAGCGTTAAGGGACTTGCAAGCCAGTATCATTTTGTTCTTGCTCTGGTTTCTGCTGCTGGGTTGCTGGGAAGAAGAAATAAGCTGTCCTGCTAGGAAATAGTTTTTTGCTCCTCCAGTGCAGAAATCACCAAGGGGAGATGTTGCTGCAAGAGGTTAGTGTTTAAAATAGCTCCGTTTTCCTTCTCCCAGGTGTATAAAAAGCTGGGCTGAGGGAGATCAGCAGGGCAGGCCTGGGAGCTGGGGCAGTTCACACATTTTATAACGCGATGGACTTCACTGGAAACCTCCCCACCTGTCTAGTGGAGGAAACCACTCAGTTCTGGCTTCAGACCTCTTTCTTTGAATCTTTTTTCCATTGAGGAGGGTAAATCATCCTGTTGCGAATGCTGCACTTCATTTTGAGGGTGAGATCTCAGTGCCTGGAGTGGTTCCCGGGCTCCCTGGGTTCCTGCAGCTCTCCAGGTCTGTTGCACCATGCGCGGTCCCTCCTCTTTGCTCCTCAGGTGTCTCTGGCTGCCGGTTTTGGGGTTCCTGCTGTTTACAGAGCTGACCGGATGTTTGGAGACAATTACACACGCATGTCATGTCTAGCAATGCCGATGACCTTCTGAGTTGTGTTATTTTTATAAATTAAAGCCCTCTTTGGAGCAAAGGGAGCCCTGTGAGCTGTCCTCCCGCGGTGACCGCCTGCTGTTCATGTTTAATTGCCCTTTGACTCATTTCTCTCCTCCCCAGCCGAGTCTGTCCCAGGCTGGTGGTGAAGAGCTGCCCTCGAGGGCGATGATGGAGGTGGTGAATCAACTCTGCAGGAGTGGGAGCTGGGTAAGGGATGAAGGGAACGGCACAGTGGGGATGTGGTGGGGGATACACCCAGCTGCGGTGGAGCCTGGATCTGCTCAGGGGACCCAGAGGGGTAGCTCCATCCTTGCTCTGTGCACACACACCTCTGCACCAACATCCCCGATAGCGTCCTTCCTCCGTGCCCCCTCCATCAGCACCCAATCTGCAGGAGTGGGAGCTGGGTAAGGGATGAAGGGAACGGCACAGTGGGGATGTGGTGGGGGATACACCCAGCTGCGGTGGAGCCTGGATCTGCTCAGGGGACCCAGAGGGGTAGCTCCATCCTTGCTCTGTGCACACACACCTCTGCACCAACATCCCCGATAGCGTCCTTCCTCCGTGCCCCCTCCATCAGCACCCCACGCTCCAGATCCCTCCAGTGAGGCTGCCACCATCCACGCTCTGTCTCCAGTCTGAGTCCTGCATCCTCCTGCGAAGGGCAAGTCCTGCTGCTGAAGCATCCATCCTGCAACAAAGGTGCTGGGATCTGCATCCCAAATGAAGGGATTTCCCCTTCAGCACCCAGAAATGCAGCCAGGAGCCACCTCTGAAGGTCTCTGGAAGGGAAAGCCTCCCTCCATGTGCCCTGCCTGTGCGCTGCCTGCCTCCCGGCACTTGCTGGAGCTGGCAGGCGGGGAGGACACGAGGATTTTTGGTCTGGCCCCATGCCTGACAGCCACCGTCTGCTCCTGGCTGCTGCTCCAGGCTCGTGCACCCTGGAATGTCCCCAGGCAGGGCCCGGGGAACAAACCTTCCCCTGGTTGAGCCTTCGTGATCCCCTTGCTGGCCTTCAGACCAGTTTTACTGGCCTTTGGACCAGTTAACCTTCCCAACCAGCGTGGATGGGTTGTCCCGGGCTCCCTGTGTCCAGCCTGGTGGCACATGTCCCGAGGTAGGGAGACAGGGCTTGTGTCCCTGTCCTGTGCTGGCCACTGCTTCTGTCCCTGTCCTGTGCTGGCCGCGGCTCGCTTGTGCTCCACTTCAGCTGCAGCAGGACGGGAATAACCCCGAGCACGCCCAAAACCTCTGGGGAGCTGTGGCTTTGGTGCTCTCATTTTGATATTAATTACTGCACAGAAGCAATTAATTCTCCTGGCAAAGCAGCCGAGGTGGCCTCTCATTAGAGCTGCTGGGACGAGGTTGGGCAGGAGTGTGGTGGCTCCGGCCACACCAGCGGGTTTTCCAGCTCCAGGGGGGCAAGAGGGGAGCAGGCAGTGGCTGAAATGTGGGTAAGAGGAGGGGGGAGCTTTCTGAAAAGGTTTCGGTGGGGTGCTGGTCAGGTTGGGGGTGATTTGGGCAGCCTAGATGG
>NW_010139603.1:39203-65568 GCF_000699245.1 Pterocles gutturalis | reverse complement strand
CGCGGGGGAAAGATGTCGGTGGCGGGGCTCAAGAAGCAGTTTCACAAAGCCAGCCAGGTAAGAGGGGCAGTTCCCGCGGCCGGAGCGGTGGCAGAGCCCCAGAGGGGGTTTGCTGTTGGGGGGTGGTTCGCCCCGCGCCCGCTCCCCACTGCGGGGCGCAGCGGGTTCCTCGCCCTTCTCCTTTAGGTGTCGGCATCCCTCCCTGGCACCTCGGGGAGTGCTTCCTGCAACCTTACCTCTGGGTCCTCCCTTTTATTATTGCCTTCTAGCCTCTCCTGGTGATCCTTGCGTAAGAGGGTTGCCTGTTTCCTCCTTTTGCTTGGGGCTTCGGGGCTTTTTTTCGGTTATTAATATTTGTCTCATAATGCTGGGTTTGTGTTTGTGCTCTGAGGCCTTAGTTAAAGATAACAGGCTGTAGGGTACCAGCTTTCCCTGAAGAGTTCATTGTGGTGTTCTTCTACAAAGTACCGGTTTATTATCCTACCTGGCATACCATGTATTTGTCCTATAGAGCGTATCATATGTTTCTAGAGTTTTCCCTCCTTTTCTAGATGCTGTACTCTTTTCCTGGGTGAACCTTCATCTTCTCTTGACCCCTTTCTCTCCTGTTCTTTTTTCTTTTTTATAATGTGCTTCTCTTTATTACTTTTGCTGATTCCTCTTAAGAGAGAAACCCCTTTCTGTCAAGCAGGTACATAGCATGATAGTGCCAACCCAAAGCCCCACATTGGTACGGTAGCTTCAGGATAGTGGCAGCAGTGGGATTCTTCTCACTGAAGGTGTTTGGAAGCCTCAGCTGCTTTGCTTGCTTGTTCCAAGCCTGAGAGATTTGTATGTCTGTTGGCTCTCATTAATTATAATAGTAATACTGAAATTAGTGTCAGTAACCTATTCAGTCAAATTGGACAACTGCTCTTGGTGAGAACGGAGGGAAAAAAAGGCTCATTGAGTGTGTAGCTGTCATCTTTCTAGGTCCTCCTTCAGATATTTGGCTTGTCAGCAGCCCAAATGCAGAATGTGCACTTTATGTTTGGACATAGATGCTAAATATTTGTGCCTAATGTTTAGTTTCAGTAGTGTTCTTTCTTTCATGTTACCTACTGATCTTGACAAATGTAATGAATCTCTATCTTTTGGTTAACTTTCACTGTTTCTTTGCGAAAATGTGGCACTTCCAGGGTAAACAAGTCCAAGGACAAGTTATAAAAGGTTTTGGCTTGTTTTGCACCTGACTTACGCTGGTAAGTGATGCAGCCTTTGCTATGGTGAGTTTGTAACTCAAGAAGCAGAAGGTATTTAACTGAGGAAGTTAGAGAGGTAACCACAACAAGTGCTGGCTCATCTAGCAACTGGTAACAGGGCAAGTTGCTTGATCCTGCCCAGATGTCAGGTAAACAAGAAAAAAAAAAAAAAAGAGGAGGGAGGGGATCTGATAAAGGTAATAGTAAAGGAAGTAGTAATGGCAAAAAGGAACAATAGTATATATGGAAGTTGACTATACAGTTATTGAAATATTGTGGTATGACTTCCAGTATTCATTACAGAAAAGAACTGCAATGCATAACTGGGATAATATTCTTCTCAGGGTGGGTCAAAGGTAAAGTTTCCACTTGTTTTCAAATGCAGGACTGAGCAAGGAATTTTAGTGTAAGTAAAGTCTCTCTTTGGGGAAAGAAATACTGTTTAGTAGGAAATTAACATGCAGGAAAAAAGCACAGGAATTGGATTTTTTTCAGTGCTTGAGGAGACACAAGATACTTCTTAAGAGGTCATTCTGGAAGAATTCAGATAAGATGTTGGGCAAAGTAGTACTGGAAAAAATAACAGAAGAAGTAACGTATATGTAGTTGATCAAAACATCCAGGTCTAAGTAACGTATCTGTTTATCTCTGACACACAGAGGCACAGCCATGCCCCTAAGTATAAAGGTTCAAACTAAACAGTTGTTGAAACTAACAGATAAATTGGAACATGCAGAATGGAAATATTGACACTCCATCTTTTAGCTAAATTATTTTACAAAATTCTAAAACAAGCAAATGCAGAACATGAAACATGAAATGTTTATCAACAGAACACTGGAGTACTGTATGACCACTTGAGGAGACATATAGCTTTGTGTATTGAATGGATGAGGGATGCCAAGGGTAACTGTTAACAGCAGAGGCAGGCATTGCTTGAGAAAAGAATGAAATTAATTCCTTTAGTGTTCCCAAAGGAGAATGGGGGCAGATGACAAAAACTGGCAAATTTCCCAGAGGATATTGAGGAACACTGAAGGGAATGACGCTAGTGCCAGGACATGTGATTAAGGAATAATATTTGAAGGCTGACAGAACCTAAAGACAAAAAATCTGAAGGATGAAGCAAGTGGGTTAAGACAATCTGTATTTAACAATTCATTCAGAAATGTGAATAAGTATCAAAGTGACAAGATCCATATATTTTCAAATGATACTATTTCCATACTAAAATGGACTTCTATTGAACTGAAATAAATCACAGTTCCAGCTGAAATATAGAGTAGTATAGATATATAGAGTACACAGTTACACAATAAGTCCATTTACGTTATTTTACTTAATCTTTCTAACTAAACCACTTAACTGTTGCAGAATTTTTTTTGCAAAAGAAATGCATTTCAGTTTTGTTTTTGTAAAAAGCTTGCCTCTTCTCTGTGTCCTTATGTGTAGCTGTTGTGTTAAGTAGTTGCGATCACCTTTGTGTGTACGCGTAAATTCAAAGTTTAGAGAGTCCAGGAAAAAAAAAATACTTATAATTTTATACATGAAGTTGAGGTTTCTGGGATGTTTGTCTGATGCATGTCAGGTTGGTTTATCTAAAGTTAGTTACGTAAATATGTGTTTGCTTTATAAAAGGTCAGCAGCTAACTTTTTATGGTTTCTAAAGTCCTCGCCAAAATTGGGAGTGACACACAGTTGCACACCTGGCTGGTGTAGTAAAAAGTCACGGTGTTTCTGTTTGTAATCCATTAGTTCACAATAAGTGTTCTTGATGGTTTTCTCATAGAATCTTTTACCCGATTATTTTTTTTTACACTGAAAATAGTGCGTGTGTTTAGGTTTTCACCTAAGTATCCGACAGTGAGATTCAGAGGACAACTCTGGAGTTACGAGCATCTGTTGGAATTACTGCAGTAAATTCTGCACCCCAGAGGGAGTGGTGTTTTAACTGTTTTTCTGTATGTTGCAATGTGTAAAGCTGCAGTTCTGTGCTGTTATCTGTACCCTAATGATTGCTTCCTCTGGTGTCACAGAACTGATGGGCTCAAAGCTTATCTATCACCCAAGGTTATGTATCTGTTATGTAACAGATAATGGCTTTCAGGTATACTAGACTTTTCTTGTCTATGCTTTTTTTTAAGTTATAAGTTTAAATTGAAACACTCAAGTGGACTGGAATGAGGATTGCTTCCATTCTGTCCATTTAATATCAGCAATGATCCCTTGAGTATAACTCATTTGACTAATGAAATACCAAGCAGAACCTGTGCGGTGTCTTAGTACCTCTCTCTGGCTGGTAAGTGAGGGCAGGCTGTTTCTCAGAGCTGTTTAACTCATGTGCAAGTCTCATGGAATTCAGCTTTTTTCCCCTGTTTTTAAATGTATTTTCAAATAGAATTTTAAAATTTAACCTTCAGGGAGTTCTGGTTGTGATGAAAATTTGTCTGCTGTCACTTGCAGCCTCTGACATTCTGTTTTCCTGTTTTCGGTTTGAAACCTTTTGATGTAGGTGGATGTGTCTCTGCTGCTGTTTTTGTGGGCCTTGTTCTTGCGGTGGTTGTGCGTGTGGGATAACCCAGATGGTGGGGGGACTGCGACTAATGATGCATACTGGGAGTGTTTTTAGAGTGGTGTGTCTGTTTAGGAAAGCAGTAAGCTAGAGAGTGAATAAGAAAGCCTTAATAGGCAGCAGATGCTGTTATAATTTCTGCTGTGCTCTAAGCTGCAGCCAGGCAGGATCTCGGTGTAAAGAGATGTGATTTTGCAAAGTAGTTGGAGGCTAGTGAGCTGAGAACCTCCCTCCCTTAGGGTGTTTTGAAAGCTCAGCCATGATACTGGTGTAGAAGATCTGCTGTTGACCTTGAATTCACATGTTTTGTGTTATCTTTTTTTTTTTTTCTTCCAAATGGATTGTAGCTAAAGTCTGTACAGCAGCAGTCTCATTATCAACAGCTTATTCATAGTGTATTTCTTAGGCTTAGCTTCTCAGCTGTAGGAGAAATTAGTACTTTTTTTGAGGAAACATGTGACTGCCAATTATTGTGAATATCTTATTTGTAATTGGGCATCAACAGTTATTGTTAGCCTATGCAGACTGGTTTCTTAAACCTTCTCCTGTTGTCAGTGAAGAAAGAGAGGCTCTAAGAGAGTGTGAATCAGGAGCCTTCTCTGTTTATCTGTCTGTAGATGAGCCTAAGGGTGAGCAGATTTTCTAACCAAAACAAACAAAATGTGTTACAACTCTTTCGCCTTCCAAAAGTGATTTAACTTAGTGTAACAAGGTATATGCTCTGTGCTCTCTTCTTTTACATATCCTGAATGACATTTGTCTTTTCAAGTACTGCATCTTTTTTTTAGCAATATTTTTAAAGGCCTTTTTCTATTTTTTTTTTTTTTAACTTTTGGCTCTCACCAACAGTTTCAGGGATGCTGCTGCTTCTTTCTGAGATTTCTGCTTTTACTGCATTGATTGATTTATGTGGCATTTTGTCCCTGCCAATAGCAGGGGGGTTGGAACTAGGTGAACTCTAAGGTCCCTTCCAACCCAAACCGTTCTATGATTCTATGATTTTGATCCAGTCTGTTGGAATGAAGACAGATCACAATCAAGACCACCTTGTTCCCCAGACAGAATAAGTCTTGTGATTGGGTTTTGTTGTGGCTTTTTTTTTTGTTCTTCTGACTATTTTTCTTTTCTGTCATGTTGTAGATGAATGATACTAGCCTAGACATAATATTTAAACCATTTTTAAAGTCCATGGTGACACTGAGTTAATACACAGAAAATTTATTTACACAAGTGCTTGCTAGCAAAGGAAGTATTTTGGTAAACTGAGGAAGAGACAAACTTTATACAAAGAGAACCTGAACTTGGTGAAAAGAAACTCTTTATTGACTGCATGCAGATGTATTTATTTCCTAGGACAATAAGCTGTTATCATACAGTCTGTTAGAGATACTGTCCTTTTGCATCCAACTTGAATTGGGCATGATGAATCCAAGACCTTAGTAGAGAGAGAGAGAGAGCTTCTATCCTATTCCCAATTTTTATTAGATAATTGGATGTACTTTTTGGCAAATCTTACAGAATTGTGGGGGTAGGACAGTGGTGAAAAGGGCATGAGAATTTAGTTTATTGTCTGAGGTGTTTTGAAATAGATAATTATACATGTTTCAGAAAGGAGAGTAAACCCTCAGCCGCGGGTAAGGACAAAAAATAAAATTCCTGTTAGATGTAGATATCTAATTAGACAGTATTGTTTGTTTTTACCTGTGTCGTGGCTGGACACTGTTGTTATGCAATCCAGTGATTATAAAACTATAATGTAGATGATACACTGTTCATCTTAAATTCCTAAGGTGATGTGAGGAGAGGCTGAGGGTTTGTGTAAATCTTTGAAGACATGTTAGTTCATGGAGCATTTTGGGGGGTTTTGTTTGTTTGGTTTTTTGTTTCTTTTTTTGGCATAACTGTAGGAAAAACAAACTTTGAGTGCTTCAGTCACTGTAGAAATTAGCAGAAGATAGCAATCATGTGCCTCTGCAGCCTTTAACAATGCAGCGCTCAAAGCTTGTGATGGATGGATCATAATGCTGTAACCTGGGAATCTAGCAGAGATGCAGATACAATTTGGAAGGAGGTTAGTTATATTTTACACATAAAATATTTATATATAAAAATCTGAATGGCATTGTACTAGAAAATAGTGTAGCATAATGGAATGGAAGCTGAGCATTTTCCTTGAACACATCTCCTTTTATAGATTCTTGGCTTTGCTGAAGAGTTTTGCACAGGCGTCCTGACAGTTGAGCGAGAGCTGGCGCTCCATCCTTAGCTCCTGCTGTTGCCTGAGTCATTGCGGCACATGCTGGGTAATGTATTGCAGTGCAGCCTCCTGAGAGTCCTGCAATGCTAGAAAATAGACAAGTGAAGCACAGCAACAGCATTGCATTACGATTTTCTTTAGCATCATTTGCTAAATGTTACTTGAAGTTGGCTAACAATCTTGAACACATAACATTTTTATCAAGAAGCTGCATTCCTGTAGAGAATTTGGGACAGACTTTGTAATACACACATAGGAGGACAAATTTTGCTTAGTTGTACTGATAGAAATCTGGGATGACTCAGTGAAGGGCCTCTTATATAGGAATGTGCAGCGCAACTGTATAACTGAGAGCAGAATCTGGCCTATAAAACCTCCGTCCAAGTGCTTGCTTCCTGTTAAGATAAGGAAGTTGCGTGTATTCAGTGGCACAGTATAGCTGCAGTTCGGGAACAAACTATTGCTGAAGACTAGAAGTGTTTTTTATACAACGTTTTGTCTGTTATGCAATCCAATCACCAACAGTTTCTGTAAGCATACATGTAATTCAAGTTACAAAATATGTCCCGTTCTTCATACCTTCGGTAAGAACCCTATAAAACCCAAATGTTGCTGTATAACGATACTGCTAAGAACAAACTGCTTCTGTTTGTATTAATGCCACTTTCACCCCTGTATATTGTGATAGTCTAATTCTATACTGTGCTGCGTTCTCATTGTTAGTCTCTTTCCTGTTCACGGAAAGGAAGCCGCCACTGGAGTTTCATGACTAGTTGAGAGTTGAAGATGCAGGTTTTAACAATGCTTTTAACAAGCCCAGTTAGAAAAGGGCTAATCAAATGTTAGATTACACCTTGAATGCTATTTTATAGAGTCCTAGTGTCCTATCACTGTATACATGTTTCTGTTATTAAAGTTATTAAGTGTTATATGCATTGATGGGAGAATATACCAGTTAATTTCTTGCAATGTTTCAAATATCAGCAGCTGTGTATGTGAAACACAAAAATAACTTGGCCTTACATACTTTCTATTCAAAGGACAATGCCAAGCCTCTGAGGAGAGTGAATTCTGTTTCTGTACTACCCTAATTAAATTACATTTTTGATACTGTACCTGTGTTTAATGAACTGCAACAACTGCAGTGAAATTAGCCTGGTTAGGAACTGAACGTGATTATACAAATACAGGACTCAAAGGAAATCAAGGGGTTCTAAAATTCCATTTTCTGGGGTTGGCAATGTTTCTGTTCTTGTGCTGTCAGGTTACAGATTGAAGGTGAAAGAAGGATTTTTTTTTTTTTTTCCGCCAAGCAAAAAAGAAATAAGATATTAAGAACAGGTATAAGTGGTCCTAGGTGGTAACAACCCCTTTATTCCCTTGTGAGTGCTTTGCAAATAAAGGTAGGTCTTGCTGTTCACATTCTTTTTTTTACAGATGCAAATAAATAATGATATCTCTCCAGCAGAGAATAAGTGGGGGAATAAATATACTTAGTGCCATAAATAAGGTGTGGGACTGGAGGTTGGAAAATTGTTGTTTTGATTAAAAATTGTGAATATCCTTTTTGCAGTCCTGTTGAGAGAGCTAGAAAGTGAAATTTGGTGTCTGTGCCATCTGCAAGGTCAGAGAATGCCACAAACGTGGGAACGCTTTCTCTTTCCTGCAGAGAATGTAGCACCTGTGAGCTTGGCTTCTGGGTCATGCTGGTGTGTGCATGGTGGGAGGGGGAATAAACCCTGTTCAAATAAATTATTAATCAAAGACTATAACTTTTCATCAATTCAGAACCAGCAGTTCCAGTCTGCTGTCTAGAAATTCCTTCCAAAGAAAATAATAATATTTTTAAAGATGTCAGGATGAATTCTGCTTTTGGTGTAAGCTGCTTGGATGTCTGCCTGGAGGCGCTGGAACATACCAACTACCTTTAAGATTAACTGTTTATCATTTTATGGCTTTAGCATCTGAATACTCCCTACCTGTGTTTTCCCCTGTAAACTGTAGTAACCACCTAAAATTATTTTGTTAGTGTTGGAGGTGGAGCTTTTTTTTCTCATTTTTGCTTGCTTTTGCTTAGGGGTGGGGAGAGCAAACAAAACTTTTTCCCTTTCCTGGTCTGTCCTATAGTTCTCCACGTGCTCAAAGACCGCTGATGTTGTTTCTCAGTGTAACTTCATTGTACTGTTAAACGTACGTTTGTGCTCATGTCTGTCACAGTATTTTAACTTAATGGGAAGGAAAACTTGTGTGGTGAGCAGTAGGAAAGAGAGGCACAGAAACACTGGTAAATGGTGAGCTTAGGCAGAAATTGCAGAAATACCTTCGTATTTGAGGAGGTATGGTGCAGTAGAGACTCCAAGTTAAATATGTCTTCAGTGGATACTTTCTCTCATCATTGGTTTTGCTCTGTAGGTTTTTCTCAAACTGCACACTTGGCTACTGCCTTCGTTTATTCTGAGTGGGCCAGGTACAGGGCACTGCTGGCAAAGGGGCTGAAGGCACTCGTAAACCCAAAAGTTGCTCAACTGCCAGACTTGTAAATGATTGATGCCAGACCGTGGTGGATGGTTGCCCCTGTGCAATGTGTAGTACTGACATACAACGGAGGAAGTACTCATCCTTTGTACAGCTGTAAGAAGCGAGATGAAACTCGGTTTGTCCACTAGTGTTTGTATCAGGAGCTTCTTTTTTAGAAGTTACTTGTCCCGGTTTCATGGTGCCATTTAAGATGCTCTCTTGGAGACATTCTTTTGTTTCCCTTCTATTATGTGAAACTATTTTAATTACATGAGAACTTGGACTATTTTCTACTGAATGTGTTTTTCTGTGATTTCCTCATATGCTTAGGGGGAGTGCAGCCTTTTATGTCAGCAAAATGGATCTTGTAAGGTTTCTACAATGTATTTTACTTTTTTTTACATATTAGTAAATTGTCTTGGGTGTTTAGTCATTGAGATTTTATAGGGTCATAAGCTATTAAGATTTTCTCCATTTAGATATTATTGGTTTAAAATAATGCACTTTCATTGAGATAAACAATAAAAATTATATTTGGGATCTATTTAGGTGTTGGGAGAAAAAAACGCAAGCAATTTCCATCTGTGGTCTTATGATTCCTGTGATTCATCAAAAATATATTTGGGGCATGAGAAAGCTTTTGACTAAAGGCTGCCTTCAGTCCTCCCACTGAAGTCAGTTGAAGGAGACAGTGAACACTAGAATTTGGGGTGAGCAGACTATCATATACTAGAAATATTTGCTGCTTTTTACTTTGTCATCATGCTACTTTGGTGGAATCACTGAGCCTCCAAAATAATCCGTAAAACAAGGATGTAAATAAGATAACACAAACAGAAAGGAAAACAGAAGCATCTACAATTAGAGATTTGGCCCAACCTAAATGTCTAATTTGGGTCAGCTGATTTAATTTCCCAAAGACAATGTGTTCTTGTTTATTAATGTGATGAAATCCATGATCTATATTCAAAAGTTAGGATCCCACAGATTTATCTGCTATGGAGTCACGAAATTACAGCTGTGTCCATCTGCCCTAAGAGCTGTGGTCTGCGCAGGTCGAATGAAACAGGTGTTGGCAATGTTCTGTCATTATTTGTGGTTAAATGTGAGGTCATTAGGCTTCAGCAGGTTTTTTGGATGTGACTTGATTGTGGTAGAAGAATATTTTTCATGTTTCCAGCTTCTTCTAAAGGTGAAACAAAATTATTTTTTCAAAGTGGTTTTAGTTTTACGCAAAATCTGTTCACCAGTTTGAAGTATATATACATAGATTTTTACAGTTAATATCATATCAGTAAAATCTCAAAATGCATTGAAATTTAAAAATCCCTAAAGCTCGTAGGTGTGAACTGGCTTACCTCTCTCTGCCTCTGAAAGTTCTGGGCCCTGGTTTTACTATGAGTAAATGGAAATTGATGATAGTACTTCCATTGTTATGTATACATGTAGTGTATATATATAGCCTGTATTTCCTCCCCCACTGTCTTTAAGGCTTTGGACAGAAAAACTCCTCATAGATAGCCTCTGCCCAAAATATATTTGCAAGGCGTTCTTAGGAGGCAAAAAACCTGCCCTTCCATTTACAGACTTAGGTCTCTGAGCAAACATTGCTTATAGAAGGACGGAAAATTCCCCGTGTGGAGTGACACTTGCCCCGAGCAGTGGTGCCCTTGGGGTGGTGACTCTGTCAGAGCTTCTTGTGTTGCTTTTTTGACATTACCTTAGTGGTACACTCTTTAGAGCTTCTTCATTCATTATTGTTCTTCTGAGTTAGTCGGATTAGTGTGGGATCGCAGAAGTGAAGCCTTTCTGTGTGGGATTGCACCTTGCTGCAAAGAAAGAATGAGTTCAGACCGAGAAGTCTTGTGCTATTGATAGATTTGTGACTTTGCACCTAGCACCTCTTTGTCTACCAGGACATTTGGGAAGCAGCCAGAAAACGAGTACAGCTCACTCTAGCTGATGAACAAAAAGTTTGCTTATACGAGGGGAAAAGATGCACATAAATACAGCTACTCTTGCACAAAAGCAGCAATGCTTCTGGGAATGGCTTCTTTTGGGATTATATCAAAATTACGTTTTTTTAAGAAAATGAGAAAATGTCTTTTGTAAAAAAAAAAAAAAAAAAAAGGTGAAACTTTATTACCTCCCCTTGCCAAGTGTTGTCAATTTCTGTGAGACTTAGTTTAAAATTTTACAGATTTAGAAAAATTATAGTTTTTGAAAAGCCTAGTTTCAGGTGGAAGAAGTTTGTTTATGAAGATTGTATATATTCTTTCGGAACATTAGTTATTTCATGGTCCAATATAGTAACTGCTTGCCTTGTTAATTACTTTTCATAGTGTATCATCTAAGTTATTCCTTCAGCAGATACTCAGTTGTTGCCAATGATTGTTTAAAATGGTATTCAAATGTTATAAAAAAAATATTCAATTGCTGTATTTCCGTAATTCAAAAAGTAACTGTACAATGAATTAGGAACTGCAGACCTGGTTGGAACTGCTGTCAGTCAGGGCTTTGATTTACACACATCATTCTGCATGGCCCATCTTAAAGGACCTGAAAAATAGCAAATCTTGGCTTTTCTTTGTACTTACTTTTTCAAGCAGAGATTTCAAATTTTGGAAAGCTCAGTGATTCTGTGTGTTGTATCTCTAAAAAGAAGATGACATTTCTATATGTATATTCTTAAATCTGGATCAAACATATATGATAATTAAAGGGCCACATCTACTGCTTAGGAAGAATGCAAGAATTTGGCATTTTTATTGCAAGTGAGTTTGTTAGTGATTGAGATTTGCCCTTCAGTGATCTCTGCAGCTGTGGCTACAGGTTCTGTGTCATGGGACTTGGCATGTTTTGCTGCAGGTGGATGTACTGCCTTTTCTGTCGGTATTTTTTTCCTGCAAAGCCATGTGCCAGTACGGAGGAGGACTGTGCCTTTTGACCTTATTTGAACTAGAACTGAAAAGCTCATTGGGGATTTCTGCAGAGGTCTGTGGTGTTCTGTATATAAACTATGCGTGGAAATTTTTTCCAGTTTTCTCTGTCATTTGTTTGAATATGGAATTTGATAAAGTTTTATAGCAATGTAGTACAGACAATGCTGTGTGCATGCTGAGGGGTGTTCTTCTCCGTCCCCATGGATGGAGCCAGTGGTGCATTTCTGTAGTGCTCGTGGAGATTCAAGACAGCGCGTGTCTTTCTTAGAAGTTAGGCTGAGAAGCCCTGTTATGCCCAACTGCATTTTAGTTTGTGGTATTGCATGTAACAACATGTTGCTGCCTAAAGCCACTAGTATGTTTTGAAATGGAGTTACGAAAATAAGGCAAAAATGTGTAGTGACATCCTTTCCGGACTTGTCACAGTGAAGACAGTGATGAAAATAATCCTTTTTATTTATTTATTTTTTTACTTTTCACTGTGATACTTCGTTTTTTTTTTTTTTTTCTTTTTCTATTAAGTGAATGAAAGGAGCATGGATTATTTATAACTTTCAGGTACACAAGAGTGTTTGAGACTGCAAGGAGAATAAGGTATGTTAAGTCCTTTTGTTTTTCCTGTGGGTATCGTTGCTAAGGGCCTCATGAATCCCAGCGAAGTCAGCAGTGCTGCAGAGCTGCTGGGAGCATATTGTTGGATTTTTCCAAAGTATTTGAGTAATGAGACTGCAATATGATTAAAAACTCAGTTGCCTTTGTAGTGGACCCAGGAGCAGGAAGCGTATTACTTCACTGTGTTCTAATGCTGAACATTAACTTAAAGGCTTGTAGGAATGATGCTACTTAAATCAAAATAATGTGCAGTAAAAAGTAAAGGGTAAGAGAAGGAGTTGTCAATCTGTTTTATAGTGACTTAATAAAATCCACAAGGCTCGTGTAAGTGCTAAAAATGTAAGCAGTAGTTTAATAACAATGGAATTCCATAAGAATTACTGCCTGATGATGTAGTTTCTAAAAAAAGCAATAAATAGAGATTATTTGTCACTTTTCCTGCATAAAGGTAGGCTTGCTGATAAACATTATGCTGAAGCAGTGATGAGCGATAGCATGCTAATGTGGGGAGAAATTAATTCTAAACGAAATCAAACAAAAATTACGGTTTTGGCTGTCAGTATGTCTGGCTATATACAAGTTCTGTTGACAGTCTTGTTGTTCTGCTTCCTCTGTACAGCTCACCTGGGGGTATGAAGCGGATGAGCTTGACCACAGTTTTTACTGATAATCGGTTCACTAAGACTGTCGTTTTAAACTATGGCACTGCCAAGGAAGTTTTTACTTGAGATAAATACATAGTTGTAAAGTAACTTTTAAAAACTCAAAATGGTAGTCCTAAATATTCTTTTAGTGTTAGCAGCTCTTGAGCTTAGACAAATTTAAGGATATTTAACCCAAATACATAAGCTTTGAGCTTAAAGCTGTAAATCACTATTAAAAGTGCCCACATCTTGTCTGTGGTATTTCTCCTGTGGTTGGTCTGTATTGGCACTTAAAAATATTTGCCAGGTAATTTCTAAGACTTGAATTTACTGCTCATGGTGTTGGTATAGCGAGATAGGTCTGACTTCAGTGAAGATGATATAAGTGTATTCTGACTCTATAGAAATCAGCATCAGGTCTGCCCAAAAACTGAGTAAAAAGCCCTGAGTTTTTCCTGGCCCTTATTGTCACAGGGCTCTCTGACATCAGCTGTGAATAAGTGATCTTTTTAGTCTTACCTCTGGGCACTGAGGATGTGCTTAAGGCATAAAGTCAGGAAGAGATGGTAGACGCTTGGTGTCCTGATAAGAAGGCCCAATGTACTCAGCCTTAAATAAAAAAAAAAAAAACCAAAAAAACCAAAACCAAAAAACAACAACAACAACAAAACAACTAAAGTTTTAGACCACAGCTGATTTTTATTTAACTGGGTTTTCAGCAGAGCCATTTCGATAAAGGAGAAATCTCTGGTCATGGAAAATGCAGGAGGGCAACTGGATATTCATGAATTATGCAGAACAGTTAAGTGTTTTCAAGAAGAAAAAAATCCTTAAATGTTTTAAGGATTTTAATTCCCTATTCTGCACATGCAAGCTATGATTTATGTGTTGGCTGATCTCTCTTATTTTAAGAACTAGGATTTAATCTTTTTTTTTATATGATGTAAAAGAAACACCAACACTAGCATATGCTGCTTTAACTAAAACATTGCGACTGGCTGTTCTGTAACATTTCTGACCAACTCAGACTTCATAGGGGACCCAGTTACAGGGTAATACACTGGGATTTGGTTCTGTCAAGCCTTAAGTATTTGCTCAGCTTTACATCCATGAGTAGCTCTGGGACTCTTCATGTGCTGAGAGCAGGCTAGACCCCTCCTGAGTTCAGGCCTGGTCTGTAATAAGTGATGTATTTAATGTTAGCTTTTGCAAGAGCCAGTGGGAACCATCTTGCCTGAACCAGCTGGGGTAGTTTAACCTGAGAAAAGAGCGAAGGATCTGTTTTCTGGGGTTAATTCCAGGGCATTGTGCTGGAACTGGTCAGATAATATTCTGGGAACTTGAAGTGCAATAGATTTCTCCTGGAAGCTGTGAGTCAGCAGTGCACTCTTCCAGAACTACGACTGACAATATGCCAACATTTTGTTGAATAAGGCAAAGCATAGATTTTCACTAGACTGAGCGACAATTGCTAGATGTCGTGTGAAGAGGACAGAAATGAAGAGGTATTGAATGGACAAGGTAATATAAAGCTTACTTAGGTTAGGAGAGAGAGCTCATTGAAGAAGTTGGACTACCTCAGTAGGTGGTTGGATTGTTTTTTGTATGCGTATCTTTCCACCGCATGTGCGGGTACCATGTTTATGGAATTGGCTTTGGCAGCTGGGTGCCATCAGACTGCGGATGCAGTTGTGTGGCAACTTCCATCACCTTAAGTCTAGGCCATCGTAGCCTCGCTCTACCCCCAGAGTAAGGTCCTGCCCACTGCCTTGAGTTGGCTCTGAGTGCTTGTGTGTTCACACGCTAAGCTGATAGAGGCAGCTTATACATCTGAAAATTAACCCAGCTCAAATACATGATCAGCTTTCAGGTGGATTAACTCACTGAAGCAGCTCACAGCCTCGTTGCACAAGAGCTAGTACCAGTGCAAGGGAAGGTGGGAATGTCTCGACAGGGATGAGAAGGATTT
Organism: Pterocles gutturalis; assembly: GCF_000699245.1. Taxonomy (NCBI): domain Eukaryota; kingdom Metazoa; phylum Chordata; class Aves; order Pterocliformes; family Pteroclidae; genus Pterocles; species Pterocles gutturalis. The sequence goes on along the minus strand of NW_010139603.1, from coordinate 50,814 downwards.
AGAGAAGGCTAAGCAGCCGTGGAAAAATACCTTAATGGATACTAGAATGCCTTGTTCACGTTCAGAGTAGAATAAACTGTACTTTGTAACAGATTTATATCTCCTTGACATTCTGGATGATCAGCCACCAAGAGATGTCTGCTACCAGTTCCCCCTAGGTTTAGTGGTGGCTGTCATGATGACTATAATAATCCTGTGAGAGTAAAGAAAGGAGAGAAAAAGATCTATCCATATTCCAGAAAACCTGTAGTCCAAACGGGCAAATGAGTGGTTTAAGTTAAAATGATGGCCAACCTGGATGTAGGTAAAAAGGAATGTTCCTGATGAAAGCAGCACCTCAAGCCATGTAACCTGCAGGTCCTTTGAGTGATAGGGCTTACACAAGGAGATCTGAGAGTCTTCAGTTTGACTTCAGTGGAAAACTGAGAAGGCTGTTGGAGGGAGGCAGGGGGAACATAACATGTTCAGAGTGGAGGAAAGAATGCTTGTATTTCAGCTGTGAGGAGTATCAGGGGAACCTAAGGATCAGTGTGACAAATGATGTAGAACAGAGATACAAGTTAGGGTAAAGTTGTAAATGGATGTTAGAGGTAGTGAGAGGCAAGCTAAACAGTAAAAAATAAATGTAGTATAACTTTTCATGTTCTCTCAATACTCTTTGGGCAAAACAGAGTGCCATAAGGGACCACTTTGACAATTACTTGTTAGCATCTGTAAAAGCAATCTTTAAATTCAGTCATGAGAGATGTCTAATGTAGAAACATCTTAAATCACACAGGAGTTGGAGTGAGGAGATAATGAATATTACTTGGAAAGGAAGCATGTAAAGGGAGTTATTTAAATCTCTAATTTTAAGGGTTTTGTTTTACAGCATAATCACCTTTTCTCATCTTCGCAGTGGGCATATATGAGTAGGTCAAAAGGAAGCCACACCTTCCTTACAAGCACAGAGAAGAATTTCAGAAAGAGGGATTGTTCTAAGGCCAAGTCAGGATTGTATTGCTGCCAAGTGAATTTTTGCACCAGGAGCAAAGGAAGAAGTGTTAATGTGATAACAGCCAGTGGAACTCACTCTGCGTGTAACTTCTCATTCACAGCACACACAGAGGAAAGAGGACGAAATATTGCCGGTTGTTATACCTGAAACAAGCTGCCTAAGCAGAGGCAGGAAATGGTTCTGGCAGGGGAAACGTTCTGCCCTGAGTCTTGCTGCTCGTCCTTTGTCATCTTGCAGAAAGACTGCCTCTGTGATGCACCCATTGCCACCGCTTGTGTGCAGTGCTCATGCACATGCTGTCTCAGTGTGTTCTGTCTGGATAAGCAAGTTCCAAACAGATCATAGATTGGAATAAAAATCCCCTTTTCAAAGAAATTCAGAGTGTTTTCTTTAACAAAAGTTTGGAACTGAGTGAAGGAGTCAGTGAAATTGGAAAAAATGAGGAAGGACATTAGCTAAAGATTTTTTTTTTTTATGGCCCTCTGATGGCTTTACACTTCTGCTTTTAGGATATTCTGACTTCCACAGACAGCAAGATTTTAAACAGATTAGGAAACAGTATTTTAGATTTTCGAAATGAATACTGAAGTAAAAGAGTGGTTCTGTCCATGTGGAGCTTTATGGTTTCAGTTATGTCATCATTCTTGGCTATGTGAAAACTCAGATCAATTAATTTGATTGTTTGGGGGTTTTTTTTGGTCAGAGACTTAAGTGTAATCAGGTTTTCTCATTAAAAGCACTTGTAGCTTCTCTTCTCAGAAGTGGACAGTCTTGAGCCTCACACTTTATTACATAGTCTATAAGTAGGCTTACAGGGCAAATAATGTGTGTACAACTAAAAATATAGATGTTAGTTTATTTTATTACATTTGGATTCTTATAAAGATGTTTTCCTTTTGAGATGTGTACAATAATGATTACTTTCAATTTACTAATTTATAAATGCATGTGTAGGCACCAGTGTTGAGTTCTTTGGGGAACAGTGGAGGCTTGTCAGGAAAGCCTTCAAGGTTCGGCAATACAAAGTAGTTTTTGTTGTACAGTGCATGTGCTAAAGAATAGCTTTAGCAGACAAGTTTGACTAAAATGCTCAGTAATACTGTGACATGTCACTGCCTGGTGCGAAATGCGTCACTCTCTATAGAAATGCAAAATCGTATTATGGAGTCCAGAGTCTGGTACTTTATTCATATATGGACGAGATTGTCCTTTGTCCGTGGTACTTTCTTCAATAGCTTATGCGTTCGATATAAGCTCATAGACACCATCGCATGCTAATGATCTGTTTGACTTGTATCATTTTCCTCCATTCAGAGTCTGGTACTTTATTCATATATGGACAAGATTGTCCTTTGTCTGTGGTACTGTTTTTCTTCAATAGCTTATGCATTCAATATAAGCTCATAGACACCATCACATGCTAATGATCTGTTTGACTTGTATAATTTTCCTCCATTTTCTATGGGTTCAGTATCTTGTCCCTTTTCACTGCTCTTTTATATGTGATTGAAGACGAGGTATGTTTGTCAGACTGGAATGGCTATTCTGTAGTGTGTAGAAAGAAGTACTGGCCTCAGCTGCATTTATTTGGGCTTCTCCAGAACGATTGCTCATGTTCTATCCAAACAGTTGCAATGAGTAGGAAAGGTCATTTAGTGCTACTTGGAAGGACCATAGCTAGAAGTCATCAAAGGCCAGTCTGAACCCTTCTGTGCAGAGATGCAGGACAAGTTTGGAGAAAGCATGAGTAGTAGAATCATAGAATCACAGAATGGTTTGGGTTGGAAAGGACCTTAAAGATCATCAAGTTCCAACCCCCCTGCCATGGGCAGGGACACCTCCCACTAGCCCAGGTTGCTCAAAGCCTCATCCAGCCTGGCCTTGAACACCTCCAGGGATGGGGGATAGTAGTTACTGGAGCTCTGTGATTTATACAATGGCATGGAAATGAAAGCTTTACTTAGGAGTAGGACTTTTGCTCTCTGGAAGGTGAATTTTGACACAAGTAAGTTGGATTTATTGGCAAAGAGGAGTGGGAGGCCTGTAAAAATCTTGAAACACTGTGAGTTTGCAATGGGGTGGACTCAGTTTCTGGAATGTGCTTCTTGGTGTTTTTGCTGCTTCCAAAGTTCAGTAGCTGCCAAGGGCATCAATAATAGAAGCACTTTGGTTTAGAAGTGCTGGTGTGAAGCCTGCATCGCTTGCTTTTTCATCCCACTGGTGTGGTCCAACAGTTAAAGTGAGAATTGCAGTGTTAGTGGGGTGCACTGAGAAAGCCTATTGAGGTACCTGGGAAGGATGTCAAGTCTGATGTGGATTTCAGGTTTCAAGCTTTTGAGATGGTGGATTACTGTGTCCAAAGGAAAGACTTCAGATCATAATGTGTCTCAGAATTGTAGCGCTAGAAGCAGGGGCTATGCCCAAGTTTGTCTGGTTTAAGAGCCTGTAGGACCCAAAAGTAAAAGTCCATCTTTAGGACAGTGGTATTACCACAGCAGATTGTTGGGTAGGTTAATAACAAGCTCCATTAATCATTGGGTGGTCCAGCTTATTTGTGAGAGACTGTGGGGGGAGCAGAGTAGGAAGGATTTCATTTGAATACCCCTTTATTGGTGTCCAACTCCTGTGGCCAGAATGGCTTGGAACAGCGAACGCCAGCCCTCTCTGCAGTGGAGATGTTGTGCTAGCTCTCTGTTGCTGGAATCAAGCTTCTGCTTAGTGACAGCTGCTCTTTCTTCCTTTAAATGTACAACACACATTTCTTTTCTTGTTATTCAGCAGCTACTGTTTAAGCTCTGTGCTAATGGTTTAAAAGAATAAAGAATGTGTGTAATTAGGAAGCTGAGAAAGCTGCTGTATGTTACAGGAGAGAAATAAAAGACGGCACTTTACAACTACAGTTGAGGGTCTTGCCAAAATTATCTGCGTGTGGTTATTGATTGCTTAATATTTTCTGTCAAAGAAGCTTAGTAAAGAAAATTATTTTAAACAAGTACTGTATGCATTAAAAGAGAAAGGACTTAGCCTTTCAGGTTTAGAAGTGGTGGAATACATTCCTTTAAACATTTCCTGCCAGAACAGCATTAAACATTCTGTATGGTTCTAGCTCGTGTATTTGCCTAGTAATCTTACCTCGTAGAGCTGCAGGGTCTCACCTGGAGCTTAAATTAAAAAGTGTTTTGCTGCTGACAGATCTGAAGGCAGGAGGAGACTCCAGTCCCATTTAAAAATTGAAGGATTTAGTGCCCGCTGATGACATTTTGTCTAAGTGACAGACTTCTAATTGGAGATGTTTACTCTTGCAGATGATTTAGAACTCACGGTGTATTGCATTTTCTGAACCTGGCATTGCGGTAGTTTATAAACCATTTGGCAAGTAGCTGTTCACAGTTAATATAACTGGTGACGCTTATCTGTTGTGTTCTTCAGTTCAAGTGTCCATGCATCTGTCGAAAGTGCTTTTGCAATTCAAAGGCAGAAGGTCAAATTTAATGAATCAGAGAGTCCTAAACAGTGCATATCTTTGTGACAGAAAGCAAGGCTGATAGGAAGTAGCTTTTCAAAACAATGTTTATTGCAACTCTCCTTGAAATCACAGGTAGCTATTTCTCTTTCTACGTGTTTTCCCCCCCTCTCCTTTCCTTATTATCTGCTTCTCAAAATAACAGCAAGAACACGGTCTGCTCTGGGAGGTTCGCTGCAGTATTTCTGTCCTAGGACTCTTTGTTCTTTCAGCCTTGAGTTAGAGCCTGTGTAAATTAACGGTATAAACCAGTCTTGTACTTTGATAAAAGAACATGAGGGTGTACCAATAAATGAACCCTGAGCAGGGTACTGAAAGGAACAAAATATATGCATCTATTGCTGGGGACAGAAAACAGAGACTAACAGGGCAAAAAAAAAAAAAAAAGAGGGAGGGGAGGCTGGCTTGTGTGAGAGAATATTTAGCATGGAAGGCTGGATGAATTATCATCATCTGTAGTTGTACAGAGTAACTGCTCATTCTAAAATGTTTCATTTCCTGCCTCAGTATAAATTCTCTGAACAATTTATCAAGCCACTGCCCATGGCTGTGGGAATTTTTTTTCATGACACTTACGCAGCAAACTGGAATGATTGCTGGACAGTTCTTTGTTCCTCTGAGTTGGGCTTAACATTGGGGCTAACATGACAATTAGACCTTTTTCTGGTAAATTTTATCTTTGAGAAGTGATTTGCTTATGATTTTTTTTTTTTTAATAGGACCAAACTATACTGATGACAAGGCCAGAGGAGACACAAATTTATCCGGGACAACTCTGTGAGGCCCTCGTTCATAGACATATCTAGATGAGAAACTTGGCGATGATCTGGTCAACAGGCTTTCCTTTTGTGAGCAATCAATTTGTCTTTAAATGACAAAGAAACTCTATTCCTCAAGGCAAAGCACAACAAGCTCTCACTGTGTGACTATGAATCCGAAGTTATGAAACTAGTGACTAAAGTAAATATATGATTTACAAACTGTCAAATGAATCTCTAGATTAGATATCTAATGGACATTGTGCTGCCTCAATGGGTGCCCTAATTTCAGATTGAGAAGGCTGTATCAATCAATATAAAATTCCAAGGTGGGAGAGAGCTTAGAGATAAAAGTGAAGTTACTTTATCTTTCTTGCTGTTTTAACTTGAGTTGACTAACTCAAGCAGGGTGAACTCACAGTAAAAATAGACTTAAATGCAATGACATATACTCTGAGTTTAATCTATGTCAGTTCACATAAATATAAAAAAGCTATCTATATACAGCAATCTATATATTGGAGGGTTGGACTAGATGGGCATTAAAGGTCTCTTCCAAACCATTCTATGATTCTATGATTACAGATTCCCTGGGTTCCTTTGCTGATTTATGTACATTCATTGTAATTTAAAAAAGAAAACAACCCAAAACCTCTCTGTCTGTGTTCAGGTTAGCAATGGAACATTTGCATTATGCTAGTGGGAAAACGATTGAACTACTTAAAGGTACTTTCAAATGCAGAAAATAAACACACTGAAGAAGACAAGACTTCTTTTCTGATCTACTCCGTATTGCACTTTTGAATATCTTCAGGAGATCATTCCCTAATCATAGGAAAAACCCATATAAAATAATTTAAATAATGACACTTCATTTAGTTGCCACTTTTCTTTTAAATGGAATCAACTCCTCCCCTCCAGGCTAGTTGAGTTAGTAGTTAAATTACCGTTTTCACCAGCTGGTAAACGAATAGCCTGTCCAGGACATGTCTTTCATTCCCATGCGTATGCATGTGCAGATGCAAAGTGATATCCATATGGTCTGTAATAATAGGTTCTGACGAGTTAGTTCAGTTCATCTCTAATTGCAGTATGTCAAGGAAATTATAGTAAGAGTAATATTTTCTATGGCAGAGATGCTGCTGTAGAATGTGTAGAATTAAAAAAGTGACAAAGGCATTTGTCTGGCTGAACTTGAACATAATAAGGAAGAAATATACAGTGGGCAATCTGGTGTCCTAAACAAGATACAATGAGGAAATATTAGAAACTATATAGTAGTGACAGCAAAATACCATCATGCAAGGCACGCACCTTCCTGCGCTTCCTGTATCACCTTCATTAGTGTCGCTGACCGTGGCCTGTGTGCCGCCACAGGAAATGGCATTGCTGGATTTGTGGTGGCAACACACTGTGTAAGAAGGAGATACAGAAAAGGGAACTTTAAAAGAGGTTCAGAAATAGTAATTGATCCATTTTGCTTATAGACTCCCGTAGCTGAGCAATACTTGGTTTGGTTGCAGTTCACTGTGAATGCACACGCATCCCACACTGAAATGGAACCGGTTAAAAAAAAATAAAAACGTACCTCGCTGCACTGGCTTTAACCTCTAGTTGGTTTTGGAAGGTTAATGGAAAATATAAACAGTACGAAAACATAAGCCCTATGCAGAGGCAGCGAGTGGGCCTTCCTCATTTGTCTACAAGGGGGAAAACCAGCTTTGTTTGTTTAGGCTTGGCTTTGAGTCTTGGTCTGAAGCTGCAGTCAAGTACTTTACCGTGCGTCCAGGCTTGCACACTGGAGATCTGCTTTTATCTGACATCTGAAGCCCCAAGTTGTGTAGCAGGGCAGATTGCCCGAGTGCCATGATGGGTAGCTTGGCCTTAGCTATGCAGATAATTTTATTTTTGCACAGTATAAGATGGAGGTGATAAATGTACGGTAACAAGACCGAAAGCCTTACTGTGATCAGAGACAGCATTTATATTTCACACCACTGCCTCTTTATTCCATCCCTGTCCCACTGACTGTAGTAGAAAAACCTTTTTTTCTTTTGAAATTTCCGTGGTTCAGCTTTTTCAATATTTTGCGTGTGAGGGGTGCTTTAGCATCAATGGAAAATGGACTCTAGATGGATTTAAATATAAAACCACAATATCCTGGAATCTGTGTCATAAACCACCTATTTGAAGAGCTATTCATGGAAGAAAATTAATAGGGGAGTTTGGAAGAAGATGGAAGAAATTGCCCTTCTTCTCTCTCCCTCTGAGGAGCTCTGAGCTACTTACTGCCAGCTCAAGTGCTGCTGCTCTTTTTTTTTTTTCTTTTTTCTTTTTTTTTTCTTCCCCCTCTGTGTGTGTGTGTGATTTGCTCAGGTTTTGAGCAGGGCCTTACCTACAACATGGATGGAGAGAAGTGTGTGTCAGAAGAAAATAAAAGGAAATGGAAAGAAGCATAAGGCAAAGAGAGATAAATGATAAGGAGGGGCGAGGCAACTGAGAGAAAAACAAACTAAATGGAAGCAGTGGTAGTGAAAAAAGACTCAATTGAACTGAGTGAATTGAAAAGAGGTGCAGAGGTACCAGTGATGAGTGTGTGAGGAGAAAACACGTCTCGGGATGCATGGTCAGCTTAATGCATCTGTGAGAGAAAAAATCTACAAAGCTTAGTGGAAATACTCAAGAGATGGGAGCAAGTGACAGCTCTGCACTTCTGTGCTGTGATGTGAGGTAAGCATGCGAACAGGGCTGCCAGGAAAACCTGACGCAGGAGTTCAGTGCCTTAATGGAGCTGGCTGCCCCTGGCACAGGGCTGTGTGTAATACAATAGTTGTCAGTGGTGAAGTGATTTTTTTCCCTGCTTCTTGTTTCAGTTTTTGAGCACTGAGCCAGACTCGTATTTCTCAGTTTCATGAAGACAATGATACTCTAACAAAGACCAGACCTTGTCCCTGGTATTTGAACTTGTGGCATTGATTTAACCTTGATGGTGAGGAGGAGCATCAGTTTTGCTGTCTCTTTCCCGGGAAGGCAAGCAGTGTTTATACTTCAGCCTCGCACTGAGAGCTTCAGCAAGCTTTTGATTGTCACTAGGGCTCTGGGAGCCCAGCTGGTAGCGGCTGCCTAGGGAATACTCTGAATTGCTGCATCCCTTCTTGCCGGGGACATGTTTCTTTCCTGTGCCTCTTTCGCAGTATCAGAACTGTGTTGGCTGTCAGAGGATGATCGGTACAGCTACGGGCCACCTCTCGCCAAAGGCTCTGAAACTGGGATGCCCAGGCTGAAAGGAGAAATTCCAGCAAACTGAAAGTAGAGCTGAATTCTCACAGATTCACAAATGAAATACATAAAGTGCTAACGTTTTTAATAGGATTTCAGATGAAATTATTATGAAGCATTAACTTTCAAAAGTAATAATTTCTGCCATGGTTTCCTTTAAAACTTCATTTTTTGCAGACTCTGGCACTGGTGATACAGGTGAGAGAAGTGCCAATTTAAGCTAATTTTACTGGCACAAAGGACTAGGATTTAAGTAACAAAAGGAGTAGGATAGAGAACTCCCAGAAGAAATTACTCAATCCGTTGCAGAAGAAGAATGCTGTAGAAAATGAGACTTTGGTTTATAATTTAATATTATTACACATGCCTTTTGGGTAGGTAGGATTGCCATTGCTTTACAAATAATCATACGGTGTTTCTTTGCACAAGTGTGTCTGTTCCTTTGTGCTGGCGGAGTGCTCCCAAGCCAGGAGCCATTGATGTGAGCTTTGTTGTGCACGTCTGCCTTCCTTCTAGGGTATTCAACTTTTTGTGGAATTTTTAAACACATAGCTTATTTTAGTGGAAAAGTATTTGCTGATTGTCAGAATTCTTAATGCCATTTGAAATGTATTAGGCCACAGTGCTATGGGTCTTTATATATATATATATATGTTGTAGTTTGCAAATAAGTGTTTGGGCCAGACATGCACAGGTACCTCTGTAGTCAAGCAAAAGTTTAAATATTGGTAATTTCTGAAGTGTTTCTTATGTGCTGAATGTAGACCATACACAGAAGATGTCTTAAACTATCTATGTCCTAAGGCATACTGACGGTTCTACATTGTGGGTGCATAGGTTGGTTAAGAATTAAAACACTCACCACTTATCCAGCCATTATTTATGAATCTAAATATGAGAAGTCTTCACTATGCTTCGCTAGAAGAAACACAAAATACTGCTTGAAAAGAAGGCATTAAGCAATAATGTAGTAGTAGTTTAGCTGCTGTCAGCTGTTTCAGACTGGAATCTGGAATTAAACAGAGCTCATATTTTGACAGTGTCGAGTCCTGGGTGCCTCTCTGATGGGTCTCTCGGGCTAGACTCTTAAGAAGTATTTACATGCCTAGAGATTTAGATAAGCGCTTGGTGGGGTTTTCAAAAGCATCCAGGTCTCTAATACCTCTTGGGTTTCTTGGGGGTTACGGGTGTGGGTGTGTATATGTGCATGTGTGTGCGTATAAAAGCTGTTCATCAGTTCTATTCTTCTGAAGCAAAAGCATTCAGTAGGAAATAACTTTCCATCCCAGTCTGCTGAGCCACCCAGTTATTTCACAAATACTGGTTTGCTTGTGTCTTCCTTGTCTGTCATTTTTTGTTTTGTTCTTGTTTTCCCTCATTTCCTCTATTTATGAGGCAAAGCAGAAACTTACTAATCCTTGTACCTTCTGACTGGCATGGAAAAGGGTATCCTTTGACACATATCAGCAGGTTTAATGGCATGGTCCCTATGTGTCATTTTTATTGCTAAGACATCAGTTTTGCAGATTCCAGCTTAGCATGGTTTTGGACAGATTTACATTTTAGGAAGGAAAAAAAAAAAGCTAGAAGTGACTGAAAGAAACAGTGTGAAAGTGACTGAACTAGGGAATATTTTGTAAGGTATTGTCCTTATGTTTCTTCTAATTGTCCATTAATTTCCCAATCAGCACAAGAGAGCAAGTATTTTATATTTACTTGCATCGTCAGTATTTAACATTTTGATTACTGATGTATTTGGAAATGTTGCCTCACTGTAACTGTATGTGATATGATTTATGATCCTCATGGAGGTTCTCAACTCTGTTAATAATAATCCTGTGGGAAGCTGCTTCTGCTGAATCAGGACTGCAACTGGATGTTGTAGTACCCTGTTTTTTAATTTAAATTAAGTTTTAGCAGAATTTATTCAGTTAGTCCAGGATCTGTTATCGAAAAAGAAAAAGTGAATCCTGTAATTACAGAGTCAGTTAAACTTACATTAGTGTAAAATTCCTTGTTTTGTGTACAATTTCAGGTAGCTTTGATGTAGTGTTTTCTGAACTTTGGTTTTGAGGCAAAGCTGTTCAGCTGGACAGCATGGAGTTTATTCAATTCTTAATTGGGGTCACAAGTGCCTCATATAATCTTGAGCAAACTGTTCAACTTTCTGCTCCCCGAATGGTTGCATGTTTGAACCGAATGCAGATTTTTGTATGTATTTTCTCTTTGGTAAGGTTGTAGTTGTTTAGGAGCTAGCACAATCCATGATTGCATAGATCTACAGGAAACAATCGTCATTTTTCAGATTTTAAGTGTTACCACTCCAAATGTGAAAATTTGAAAATTTGAAGCATCTAGTCATATCAGTCTGAACATGGAAAACAGATGTAAACCCTTTTTCATTTCACTTTTCTAACAGACTGTCTACAATACAAATATCTTTCTTTCACAGATTGTACACTTTTTTTTTTAACTTTGCTCTCTGACAAAATCTGGAATTGCATTCTTATAATAAAGTTTAATGATTGTGCTGTACTTGACAACTCACAATTTGTATCCCATAAACATAATTTTCACTTGCTTTGTGTGTTCAGAGATATATACAGAGTGTTTTATGTAAGACAGTGTTCTTCAGGGCAAAGAGTGGAGATCTGGGGCTCTGGCGTTCTGATTTCAGAGTTACCCCTTGTTTACTGTGTGGCCAAGGACAAGTCAGTTTAACCCAAATTCAGTCAAGTATTTAGGGTTCTGGTTCCCCCCCTAAATTACTGGCATATTAGGAACTTGGATATATGGTTCAGTTTGTACTCATCTGTTCCTCATTTTTCCTGTAGCATCAAAAGCTGTAGCAGTGGATAGTAGTGGCTCCTGCTGGGAGCAGAAAGTCTGGAATCCAGACCTGTGAACAAGCACTCTCCGCAGCCCAAATAGCGTGGGCTTTCTGTTAATGGGAGACTGGAGACCTCTGGTGTGTCACAGAAAGAGTCAAACTGCCCATTGCTAGTGAAGATAAAATGGTCTGAAATATGTTGAGAACTTTAAAAGAGCATGCTT
>NW_010139603.1:0-39172 GCF_000699245.1 Pterocles gutturalis | reverse complement strand
GGAAAGAGACAGCACCCTTCTCAATGTGCAGACTGCTTCATAAGTCTAGATTACACAGTCTGTATTTACACATACTTTGGCTGGATTTTGTTAATAAGGCGAATTTAAAAGGCTGCCTGATTGTGTACTGACTGGATCAGCTGCGTACAGGATTTTGAGTGTTGACCAAGTAACAGCAAGTGCCCAGCATTCCTGACCCTACTTAGAATTCATTTTCTGACACACACTAATAGCAAAAAATTACTTATAAGAATTAAAGCATAGGAATCATATGGAGTAAGTTCTGAGAATTGCTGCCAAAGAAAGGAGATTTTTTTTTTCACAGATACAGCAAATGACAAATTGAGTCATAAATAATATTTCAGTAGATGTTGACTTCCATAAACTGCAGGACCATAAATGGCACATTGTTCTGCTTTTACAGATGAATTAATTGTTTAGTGCCAGACACTTCATCTGACCTTGTCAGTTATAGATCTTTTCTTAGAGCACGAGGTGTTACAATATTGTTTGCAGCTTACTTTAGAGGTGAGTTTCTAAAGCACACACCCAGAATCTTGCAGGAGCTTACAGAAATGGTCAAACACCTACATCATATACATTGTATGGCAGATCTTTATGTAAGGAACTCATTAGCTTTGTCAAAACGGTGTGCCCTTCACTTTTGAAAAATTTGGGTGTGATAATACACCCAAGTGGCAGAATCTTTTGTTTAGACTACGTAAAATCCTATAGGTTGTTCAACTAATCACACTCTTAATGCTTTTTTCCTTCTCTTTGTTTTGGTTGTTTAAGTCCTTCCTGAAGAATAGAAGGCACTCATCAGCCAGTAACCTTGTTTCTGTCATGTTCTTGGGTTCTGTGCCTTTTCCTTTTCTTTGGTGTGGTTTCCCAAGCAAAGGCTGATTGATTAAATACACTTTGACATGTACCTAGGTGTCTGCATCAATCCTTATTCGTACAAATGGATTCAAGCTAGGAGAGATCACACGAGGTGGTGCAGAAGAATGTAAAAAATTGAAACCAATGGAAATTCTTGTCTGTGTAGATACGAGTCTCTAACATGATTAGTTTGAAAGTAGAACCTTCAGTTGATCAGTTGGTGAGATTTTTTTTGTGGAAAACAGAATGTCTTGGATTGTCTGTGTGAGGTGTCTCTAGATTGCTGAAACCCCGACGTCAGCAGGGAGTTCTGTCATTGCTCAAATGTTCCTGCATGTACCACTGCTTGTAAGGGCTTTCTTGATCCCAGAATACATGGCTTGCACTGTTTGAGCTTCCCTTCTAAATAAAACTAAGCTGCCCCTTCTGAACCTTTACCAGAGCTGTGCTGTTGCAGCTCAGCAGCTGTGGCTGTTCATTGATTCAGCGTGGGAGCTGCAGACCTTACGTTCCATGATGTGAGCGGGTATTTTTTTCTTTATGAGCATATGGGGAGTTTTGATGGACTGGGTCCATTCTTGTTGATACTGGCAGCTGTGGAGTTGACTGTAGTGGTCTCAGCTGATTGCCTGGCTGGACTTCTCTGCACTTGGAGTCATGCTCAGCTGTGAAATATTTGCTCCATGTTAGAAGACAGGCTTCTAGTAGCCTAGACAGCAGATCTGCATGCAACCCATTAACAGTGGCATGCTTGAAACTGAGTTAGTATTACACCAGCAGCTCACAAGACATCACCATGTGGGAGGTACGCATGTGGGGACACTCTCAGATCCCTACTTCCCAGGCAAGTCACATTGCAGGCATATTTCTCTTCTGTTCCTCTTTATCTAGCATGTCGCTTTATAACTCAGTTCATCTGTCTTCCTAAAAATAATCTACTGTGATCTTGTTGCTCCTGTTTGTCTAAGAAGTTACATGTAAGGAAATAAAGGGTTCATAAATATTAGTGAGATAGGGATGTTCTTTGTGAATATACACACTCTGCTAGTACTTTCGTGCATTTCTTTAACTTTGTGTCATTCGGAGATCTCTTGGTAGAAGAAATATGCTTTGCTTCTTGGGAAACAGGCCGTTGAGATTCCTGGTGTCCTTTAGATGGCCTGCAGGTTTTTGGTTATGCCAATGGAATTTCCTACCTGAATCTGTGCTCTGAAAATAAAATGGAGCTCAGTTTTTATTTTTCATGTTTATAAGTTGTATGGAATTTTTTAAATTAGAAAATATTTAAGAAATGTTTTAATGATATTTATCTTAGTGTGTCTTTAGATGTAACACATTTCTGCATATATTTTAAATCTTTCATATTTTTTAAAAATAGAACACTTTTTGGTATTTTTATTTTGTTGGCTGATGGGACAAGATTTGATATTGGGTCCATCAAAAATCCCTAAGGGAGATTTAGATGTAGGGCATGCCCTTTCCTTACTAAAGACAGCGGGAGCATAGTCTTTGAAGTGCAGGCAAATCCTACAGTTCATACTTTATATTTCTACTTTAAATATCTGGAAATAGAGGTCTTCAGTGAAACACTAGGATGAGAATTCCCATGGCCATGGATGTGGTGTTCTGGAGCTTTGGTTCAGTTCTTTGTGGTGGGTAATGAATTATAAGAGAATCAGCCAACTATGTGCAACGCTTCTTTGTCTCTTTGTCTTCTCCCGACATTTATATAAAAGTATACTCTGCCATAGGTCCTGCCAGAATGTTGTTTTAATTTTTGTATCCATGACGTGATTATAATTTTTAGTCAGTGTTAATGTCTCACTTAAAGTCCAAAGTATTATATCACATTTTATAATTATGCATGGACTGTTAGCAAAAGAAAAAGCTTCACTTTCTTAAATACCCATGTACCAGTGTTGAATTCAGAGGTATTTTATACTGCTCATGGAACCATGAGAGCAATAACAAGTATTTGATTTTTAGGGCACAGCTTCTTGCACTCCATAATTTTGATTAAATAGCAGTAGGTCTCAATTCAGCTGCTTGATTATTTTTTTTCAAAAAAACACCAGTTCCCTCTGTTACTGTGTCAGAAGTCTGTTTTTACTGTTTCCCCAAGCGCTTTGGAGAAATCTGTGCTAGTGCTAGCGGAATGTTTAGTAGACGAAAAAGTTATAAAATACTCCATGTAAAGGTGATGACCCTTTGAGCTTGACACTGGGAGGTGCTGAGCACTCCGGTCTTGATCCAGCAAAGCACTTAAGCACCTACTGAAGTATGAACTTAACTGATTTGCTGGAGGTAAGCCAGAGTGTTCTGTGTTTGCAAGACTGAAACACATGCACTTTGTAGCAGACCCCTTATTTATTCTGGGGGACAGAATAAATTTTTTTCTTTCAAGTACCTCAGAGCAAGAATATTTTTGTTTTCTTTGAAAACACAACGTACTGAGGCGACCAAAGAGTTCTTGCCATCATTTAATGCTTAACCTCTGAAATAAAGGTTTGGATTTTCTCCAAAGCATAAGGATAGTATGAGCTGTGTCAACATAATTAAAAGAACAGGTTCAAGTACTGCTATGCTTTTATAATCTGACTTTTTTTCCCTCGTATTTTTTTTAAGGAGCCTGAGAAAAAAATGTATTTTTAGGTATATATTACCCATTTTCATTTGCAGATGATTTTTCCATTTTCAGTGGTTCTGATGTCCTGGTCTCGGCGTGGCTCTGGGCTCTGTCTTGGGACATTGTTGGTGCTGGAGGAGAGACCTGAAGCAGCTGCCACTCTCGTACCTCGTTGGTTCAGCATCTTCTGCAGCTGTTCCAGGGACCAAGTGCTGTGTTTCTTCAGACTTTTGTTTAGATTTGTGTTTGAAAATGTGCATCTTAGGTTTCTTTCTCAGTGTGGGGCACTTTTTCTTCTGAGTGCTCAGACCTTCAGGAGGTCTCTAGAAATCAGCCCCAGGGCTGTCTGTGAGCTGCTCATTCATTTTGGATGCTCACCTAGTCAATAAAGCAGAATATTTTATTATTTTTATAAAGGACATTTTTCTATCACAGTGGCAAACTTTGTGCAGGTGGTTCTGCCAGTGAGTACTACTTTATGTTATTAAAGGTGTGCTAAGACGCAAGACATTGAGTAACCTGTGTTGTAGGTTCAAGTTCTTGGTATTCTGCACTACATGAACTATTTGTAACCTTCTTTTTGAGTGTGGGAATTAGCAATCTATATGAAATATAGCTAATAGTATACATAGCCTTGTAGTAGAACTTAGAAGCACAAAACAGGGAGTTACAGACACTTGAGGTTAAACTACTTTTGATCTAGAAGACAGGCTGGCATCTTCGTTCTCTGATCTGATTGAGCATTCTGGAAAAGGATGAAAAAGAAAATATCTCTCTCCCCCTCAGGAGGTTTAGCACTGCAAGGAAATTCTACTGTAGCCAGAAGACATCTTGCCAACCACCTTATTCTTCCCATTGTTTATGACAGGCTTTAATAAGATTCTTCAGAAAGCTATGAGTATCGTCACATTGCATTAAATCCTCTGTGCATAATAATTTAACACCAAACAAAACAATTACATGGCTGCAGGGCAATAACTGGAAGTTTTAGTGATTTATTAAGAGAAGCATAACTGTTCTGCATTAACCATACCGGAACACAGGATTTTGTACTAAGTACTGTATTTAAAGATATATCTTAATGTGTTTGTGCAGTTTGGCCCAGTTATATGTTTCTGTGGGAAGTGTAGCCGTACAGTTATATTATTTCCTGGCTTTCTATGTGTTAACTTTGGGATGAATCTATTAGTTTTCCCAGTTGATTGCTTACTTCCTTTTTAGAGAGAGAGGGAAATAAATTTAAAGTATTTTCATAGCTTTGCCTTTTTGTTAAAAGATTTTTCCTAAAATCTAGGTTTTGCCTCATGGGATTGACAGTGTGCATATTTATGACAAATGTAGGAATTTTCCATCCCATTAAAGTTTCAACAGATAATTTCAGCAGATACTCCTTCAGAACAAAATAAATGCTGTTACTTGGTGAAGAGTCATTAAAAGCTCCTAAGCCTTTAATAGAATATGATACCTTTCATTCAGTCATTAAATAATATGTGATGATTTCTTGGACAGTTATGTACAAGAGAGTTTTGCTGACCAGTTAAGGACTTCTTCAGCTCCACTATTTTCAACAGTAGCTGAATAACAATGAAAAAACTGTGATGGTTCAATCCCTGTTAATGAGTGTTGCAAAAGCAAGGCAAAACAAGTGAAACAGAAGGTCAGAGCATGTGTGTGAGTATTGGCTGGCAAGAATCCTATTGACTTGTATTATAAAATACCCGGTGGATATATAAAAAAATAGGGTAATTGTTTTGAGAGTTTTATCAGCTCTCTGTTGATCTGGGATATTTTTGGCAGTTTCTCATGTTCAGTAACCTTCCTTACTGAAATATGAAAAAGTACTGTAATTTAGTGGATGTGATGTACAAAACATTAGTAGAAGACAGCATTTTTCTGAAGCTCATTTTTATAATCCACGTGAGAATGGAGAAATGTACCATTCCTGTGCAATAAGAAGGCTAAATCTTAATATACTTAAAAGTAGTGAAAAATTACATAAAAGCTTGAGGCTTTTTTTAATTTAGAGTTTTGGTGGGCTGTAGATTTTAGTTTAAACTGTAGACAGTTTGTGTGCTGTGTTCGTGCTTCATTACAACAGAACACATCAAAAGAACATTACATTATCACAAAGAAATTAGAGTAACAAAGAACTAGTGTGAGAACAAAACCTCAATGTTTTCTCTTTTTTTGGAATATAAATTCCTTAGCAGATAAATATTTAGACTTTTAAGTCAGTATAACAAAATTGCAATTTGCATTTTGAACAGTGGCTGGATATACAGAATTTAAATAGAAATAACAATATCTGAGGAAGTTTCTTTCAAAACCTATTTGTTTTTTTTCCAGATTTGTCTTTCTAGAAGATTCCTCATAAGCCCACCAGAGACTTTTAGATTGTCTGTAACATCATATTTAATTTTTCAATGTTAAAAAGAACAGTAGGAGCTAAGAAGAAGTTATAAGCAAGGAGCATTTGTGTACAAACTCCAGTATTTCTTCAGGCAGAAGGTGGTTCTATTATAACAGAGCATTCAAGTTTTACAGTAAAAGGTAGTTAGCTATCATATATAACTACAAATGAGAGGTGATAATGCAGTGGCTGATTTGAAAGTGTTTTCATGTTTATATTTAGGGATTATTTTTTTTCTCCCTGCTAACTCTGCTACATCAAGTGTGATGGAGGGTTTTGCACAGACACCTGAGAGGAAGAAATCTTTCTCATGTCACAGATCTTCTCTGGGTGTAAATTTTGATCCAGAGGAAACCTAATTAGCTCCGTGAGAAATATGACTAATGAATGGCTTTAGCTTCTGGCCTGACAGTGGAATAGTAAGGTAGTGGCGGCCCCTGTGGTGGGAACTGTTCTTTTTGAGAGCCCCAAATTCTGGCTCTGGCCCTGTCTAGTGAAAAGGTGCTGAATCTGTGGCACCCTGTTTCCAAATTTGGAGATGAAGGGATTCTTCCTGCACAAGTAATTCCAAGCTCCCTCAGAGTATGTGCCTTATGTGATGGTAGCAGTTTCGCCTTTGATTAGCTGACTCGTAAAAACTGATGGATACTGCCACATAATTATACAGCCCTGCAGCTGGGCATTCTTCTCTTTGAGTTCAAGCATTTTGCAGCTTGCTCTAATGCATGCAAATGATGCTCAGCAAATAGTCAGAGAACTAGAACTCAGCAGCTGTCTCCTTTGTGCATCCATTTTCAGTAATTAGTTGGGTGTCCTTTTAATGACTTTTAATTGGGACAGTGGTGATGCTACTTTTACAACTCCTAAATTCAGTATGATGAGAACAAAAGCTTTTGTGTTCCTAAATGCAAGAATAGTAAAGCTGATTGTGATTATACCAATATGAAAAAAGCTGTGGTGGTGTAAAATTTGATGATAATCATTAGAACTTTATACCAAATTTTACTGTCAGGAGTGCAGACAGGTTATAGACTTTAAGGAATTCATGCTTTACGGTATCTCTCTGAGCACCAAGGTAGCCTCCTTTTTCAAAGGAAATTATTGCTTAGAGTAAGTATCGTTGAAGAAATGTATCCTTGAGCTAGAAATTGCAGTATCATTAATGTTGGCATAGAACCAGGCACTTGTGTGAACAAACTTTTTCTTATGGTCAGTGCTTTTGCTCCTGGATGTAGGTGTGTTCAGTGTCAGTATGAAACTGTGTCTGCAGATCCTGTGGCACCTTACGGAGTTGCATTCACATCTCACTGTAAGTACAGAATTAGAATTGGAGTCAAGCAGGCCAGAAGGACCCTCCAGAGAGCGTCTGCTCCAGCTTCCCACTTGAAGCAGGTCCTGTTAGAGCAGGTTGCTCATTGCCTTGTCCAGGCAAGGCTTGAAGGTCAAGTATGGGAGCTCCACAGCCTCTCTGGGCAGCTCATTCCAGTGTTCGACCACTCTCTTGGGGTTTTTTTCTTCTTTTTCTTCTTTCCTCTTTAACAGATCTGAATTTCTTGTTTTCCAACTTGTGACCATTGCTTCTTGTCTTTCCACAAGATTCAGGCTCCATCTTTTAATATTCTCCCACTAGGCAGATGCCCACTTTACCTCTTCTAAAGGGGTAACAAACTCAGCTCTCTGTTTGCATTACCATGTGCTCCAGTCCCCTGCTCGTGTCAGTGTCCCTCCACCACACTCACGCAGGATGTCAGGGTCTCGTCAGCCTTCCAGTGAGCCAGTGGAGTTTTTTCTCTCTGGCATTGTTCGTGTATGAACTTTCTACTCATCCTCTTGTGCTTCTTGTTGTAACATTCAGATCTATTCTAAGTGTGGGGCATTTTGTTATTTTAGTCATTTGGTGCGGTAATTTATTATTAATTATGCTTTCACAGTCGAGCAATCATGTTATTTCATTGCATTTATTCTTCGCCAGCATATAAATGGATTATTTGTAATGAGACAGCTATGGGTTACTACTGAATGGGGATTTTGCAACTTCAGCCTGAGAAGGATAATTCCTCCGCTGCACTCAGGCTTTGAAAAGGGATCATCATGAGAGGTTTCAGGAGACCACAGATCTGTTCAATGCCTGCTGGAGAAAGAAAACACATGTGAGGCTGTGGAAAATTGTATTGATTATTTTAGGAATTAACATTGCACAGAAAGGAGACAGAAACTGCCAGCGATCGACTGCTTTTCATGCAGCCTTTGCATGCACCTTTCTCCATCAATGCCCAGGGACTCCTCAGACATACCTGCAGAGACCTGGGCAGTGTCCTTCTCTGTGCCTGTCCTCAGGATGCTTCTCTGCTGTGATGTCTTACAGCAGCAAGGTGGTGACCCACAGGGACTCACTGGTACTGGGCTTCTCCATCTCTGTTTCATCTGCTTTTGTGCTTGTTCTGTCAGTGCTCTGGAAGAGAAATAATCTTGACAAGTCTGTGGGCTGCTTGGCATATTAAGCGTAAAGATGGTGAGTCCTACTGTAAAGCTAACAGAAATAATCAGCAGTACGGCTCTCTTTGAACTCCCATGTTCCCTGAAGCAGGTCTGTTCTGTTGGCTGTGCGGTAGCAGTGATACTGATGCAAGGTCAGCCGCCACCGAGCTCCCAGCTCTGCTTCGTCAGCTCATCGCCGTGTTCTGGCAAGGCAGCAGCTCCCCCCCCACCTGTGCGGTGCTGGGACCGAGGAGAGGGAACCATTGCACTGCAAAGAGCCGTGACCCATTTTCGGATTATGCAAGTCTCCGAGGCCCTTTTAATTCGGTGAGGTGAGCTGCATTTTAGAAGGTGCTGAGGACGAACAAAATGCTCTGTTGGAGCAGGTTTGGGGAACGGCAGCAGTCAGGGAGCTGGGCCTGGATTTTACATTGCGCTGTTACAGATTCAGTGATAAAAGTCAATTAAAACAGAGAAATGTGTAGTATTTTTGCAGGAATTATCCTAGGAATTTATGTTTAGTATTTGTTGAATATGTGTTAAACCACTTCTGTTGTAGTGGAGTGATGCTTTCAAAGGCTGTTTCACACCGGGTGAGGGTCTGGCTTTCTTTTCCTGCTGTTGCAGGGCAAGTACAGTGCTCTGCGAGAAGCAGATAGCTGAGTTCTGCTCGAGTGCTTATTCCTGCCCAGGATTTCCTCAGTGAGGAACCAACTCAGGCCTGACAGCCTGGAGTCTTTACGCAAAAGATGGATATCATTTCAACGATCTTAAGAAGCTTTACAGAAATCTATTTAAAACTGGTGCTTTCAGATTTTGAAGGATGTGTGGTATTTTTGTTTTCAGTATCGACAAGATGCTCAGTCACCCAGGTGGGTCACAGTGCTGCGTTTTTCACGAGTCTGTTCATTCCAGAGTGCTTCACTTCCAAGACTAAGGTTACTCCTCTCTTGTACAGTTGCCTCGAATGGTTGCTGCCTATTTTCTTATCAGGAGTGAATTCCTGTGACTCTCAGAAATCTTTATTCTGTAATTAAATAATAATGCTTTTTTTTTTTTTTTGGTTATATTTATCCTTTTACAGTTGTTCAGTGAAAAAATAAGTGGAGCAGAAGGAACAAAGTTAGATGAAGAATTTCAAGAGATGGAAAGGGTAAGGAAAGCAACATTATGTTTTTCTTAATCAAAAATGTTTCACGTTTCAGGTGATAGAATTGTATTGTAGATTTACTTGGGGGAAACCCCACCATGTGCTTCTAAACTAAAATATATAAGGATAAGTGCAAATTTATGCTTGAGCCTTGTCAGCTTAGCCAAAGGAGAAGAGACATCCACAAAGGCTGCCTGAGCAAGGAAGCAGGTTCCACTGACACCTCTCAACAGTGAAGAGAAACTCCTCCAGGAATGATGCAGAGCATCACGAGGGGCCTTCCTCCTCTGTATGGGAGATTGGAGAGAGAAGTCTTCAGTGTCAGTGAGCCTGTGTAAATATCACAAAGCCTTCCCCTCTGATGTTGTTAAGAAGAAAAATCTAGCTCCTAAGGCCAAATTTTTTCTTGATACAGAATTATATTTCTTAGATTAAATCCATGTTCAGAAATTTACATGAATTGCTGTGGAAATGGAAATTTTTGCTGTCCACTTATTATCTGTTGTGTTGCAAATTAATGTTATTGCCAGTTTCTGTTTTTCCAGCTACTACATGCTCTTTTTTTGCCCCTGTCTTTCTGTGTATTTTTTTAATGTTCATAGTAGACCTAGGTCATGGCTCTTACTGTTAACAGATTGTAGAAAAAAATCTTGCGTGAGTTGTTTTTTTTCCAACATGCACTTTTGAATTTATGATCTAAACAGGTTTCTAGGGTTCAGTTTCTTTGGCTACAGAAAAATTATTTATTTTCTCTGCATTGTAAGAGGAAAAAATAATGTGCAGGTCCTAAGGGAGGAAAAGGGAAACAAACCAGGAATGTGATTTTTATAGCATTTTAGAAACTATTAAATGGGAAGACAGTGCAAACTACTGCTCTGAATGGCCCTGACCCCAGAATTGTGAGGGATGTGTTCAGTCTTTTTCACCTGTGGAGTAAAGCAGTCTTGGTAACAACTGTTGGGCTGGCTGGAAAATTGTAGTCTAGAATGTGTCAGCAGTACTCAAGACTGATGGGCTGGAAAGGCAAGCCCACATTTCAACATAAACTTTCTCTCCTTCCCAGTACTACCTGCCAATGAGTGTGTTTTTGGTTGAATCCTGTCATAACTATGATATGGCTATTTATTTTAAGCTACAATATTTATTTTAAATAAAGTTTCATAATCAGCTAGAATAGTATATTATGTCTAATGAAACGATAAACTTTATAGCGATGGATTTGCTTTTTGCTGATTGTGTTACTTTTCTTTTTCAGAAAATTGATGTTACTAATAAAGCTGTAGCAGAACTTCTATCCAAATCCACAGAGTATCTTCAGCCAAATCCAGGTAGGACAGGAAAAATAGGTGTTGGATTTTGCTGAATACTGTCTTCTCACTTAGAAATTCATCCTAGGTAAATGAAAGCTAGTTAGGTCATCGCTGTGAGGCTTCCTATCCCTGTAGGGATTTCCTTCACATCCCTATAGGCTGTGCTTTTATCTATTCCGTGTTTGCTTTCTGCAGTACTTCTCTAATCAAGGAGTTTACAAGCAGAGTCTTCGAAGGAATGTGAGTATTGGTGAATACCCACAGAAGATGACAAGCACCATATATCTGCCTGGAGAAATGGTGCTCATTCAGTTGGGAATAAAAACCAGTTTAATATGACTCATATTGTTGAATGGAATCTTCTTTCAAATTTTGACTATGAAGTACTGACAACAAAAAACTTACGAGTCTGCAGACCAGCACAGTGACCTGCTTCATGACATCGTTTGTTAATGATTTATTGCTTTAAATGTGTTAGTTTTAAAAGGTTTTTTGGTAACTTTTGTTCTTTTTTTTGTGTCCTCCTTAGCATACAGAGCCCGGCTGGGAATGCTGAACACTATGTCAAAGATCAGAGGACAAGTTAAAACCACAGGCTATCCCCAGACAGAGGGACTCCTAGGAGACTGCATGATACGGTATGGCAGAGAGCTTGGCGATGATTCTATGTTTGGTGAGTTTGTGTATCTCCTCTGTGAATATTTCAGCATAAAGTTCTTTGCAGAATAATACTCAGTGACATAACCTGTGTAAATAGCTACTGCAGGTAAGAGGGAAAGTTAAGTACAGTGATCAGGGGGTGTGTGTGTAATTAATAAAACACGATGCTTCTGTGTATTTATCCGCCTCTATTGCAGGTGGATTTGATAACACTATTACTGAAGCTGTCTGATGATTCATATTATTACCACGGCCATTTTAGTTTTTAAGTTGCCAAACCAAAATAATTTAGGGTGATTTAATCTTTAAATAAAAAGTTACCCTATATTTGAGAAGTAAACTAAGGGAAAAAATTCTCATGGAAAAAAAAAATAATAACTTCGGGTGATTTTTTTTTTTTTGTTAATGATCTGGTATTTCTGTGCTGTGTATCAGTGCATCTTAAAAATGCCTTTTCTTGGTTTAATGAAAAGGAACTCTAGCTTGTAGCATAGCTTGGCCATGGTACAATTCTTTGGTAAATCAAATCTTACCTGTTTGCTCTCAACGTATGCTGGTATTTCACAGCTAAAATCTTGATAGAGGCCTTGCTTGCTAAGCATGCATAGCGTGTGGGCTTGACTGTAGTGAATTTGAGGCATTGTCACGGAGGTACTCAGTGGGTGCTTTTTGATATGGCTGGGATTAAGAGAGAACCAGGGGGAAATATCTGAGAAAAGGGGAATCTGGGTTTGGGGAAAGAGAGAGGATGAGGGCTAGGAGGGAGCGTTATGGGCTGGGGCTGCACGCAGAAGCCAATACCCTGCTGGCTGGCTGTGTTGTGTACTGTTGTTAATATCTGCAATTTTATGCACAGTGGTTGTCTTGAAATAACAGCTAGGCAGGCATAGGGACCCTGCACTCCAGCCCGAGGAGGGGCTGCAGAGGGAAAGATGCATCTGATAGCCGGAGACTCATTTATTCTCCTCATGAAGAGTGAAGTGGCACAGCTCATTTCTGAGCTGGATGTATTTGTGTTTTTGCAAGATAAAACTAGGAAAGGGGAAAGGACATTTCAAACACTTTTCTACCCGTTGATGCTTACATGTAAGGTTAATAAACCATACAGCTATGTTATATGGGTGGTTTTAAAGAAGAAGCAACAATTTTGAAAAAAAACCCATGCTGTGTGTGAAGAAGCTGTAAAACATGATTTTGTGATTAAAAAGTTACTCACTTTTTGTGTATTTAATAATACCACTGAAGTTGTACAAAATAATCAGCTTCGTTTGCAGTCCGCAGAGTGGAGGAGATTTGTAATTTATGCAAATACAGTAGGGAAAATAGTCCTGTTTCTTTTCCTAGGGCATCAGGGAAGAAAATGAAATATACTTTGGAAAAAAAAATTTCCAGTTCTAGTTTTCTGTAGGGGACAAGCAAGTGCATACCTTGTATTATTTTTTTACTTTTCAAGAGCTTGCAGTAGATACAAAGATACCTGTTTGAAACAGGTGTTTCGTAAGACGTATTTTCTGGTTTTGCATATATTGAGATCTAAGTACCTATTCTTTACCATAGGCCTTGCACTACTGGATGCTGGTGAGAGCATGAAGCAAATGGCAGAGGTGAAGGACTCACTTGATATTAATGTCAAACAAAATTTTATTGATCCTCTACAGTTATTGCAGGACAAAGATTTAAAAGAGATTGGGGTAAGTTTTCCAGAGTAAAGCTTCACTTATCAATAATCAGAGTCAATCAAACTCTAGTTCCCCGAGATATTTTTCTTGAAAGCAATAAGGTAAATAAATGTCACTGCATTTCAGTTTGTCTTTCTAGCAAAACAGTGATGAAATCTGCTTAAAATCGGTGCCTGGCTACTTCTGTCTTTAATTTGGTATATTGCTTGGACGCTCAGTACAAGAAGGATAGTGAAGAATATTATATTCTTTATTTTTCTGCTATTTCATTTTAACCGATGTTTTTATTAATTCTTAGGAACATGTGAGTGGGCTGTGATTTACTGCGACTGATTAGCCTATCTTGCCATTTCTGGCAGCTTAAAGCTGTTCATAATGGAGGATGAATATAACTTGAAAGGCTATTCAGGGCAAGCACAGAGTGATCTGAAAGGTGCCATAAGATGTTGAAGTGCCATATGCCACTATAGGAAAAATATAGGAAGCTGAGGAACACATTTTTAACCTTTAGAGTTAAGTTTTCCGGTGCTTTTGTTTACAATGTGACAATTCAAAGAAAGCCAGGCAGTCTCTGTCTGAGTCTGTTGATTCCAGCAGACTTGGGTAATAAGCAAGTTAAAACCCTGATGAAATGCAGAAATGAAAGTTATTTTATTTGTTTACACATAAATGGATGTGGAAAGCATAGCAAAAAGATAGTAATAATGTCTTGATGTCTGTAGCTGTCTCCTATGATACATAACTGTTTTGAGCTGTAGTTCTTCTGAACTGATGAAAAGAAATTGTTTGATGTTAGCTTTAATGAGTGTTTTGTACTTTGAGTCCATTCTGTAAGTCTGTCAATCCCATGATTTTTGGCAACAGATAAGTTTGTGTAGTTATGTCAGATAGAAGTGTCAAGTTGACATCTGAAAAAGAAAGCAAGAACACAAGATTTGTTGGAGCAGTGCTTATGGAATGATAGGGAAAAATAGCCCTTTAACTTTCAGCTGTCATATTGCAAATAATTCAAGAGGTAAAATCGAATTAAATGTGTAATATGGGGACACACAGGTATTTAGATTGGATCCTGGTTCTCATTTAGACAGTCTGAAGTGTTGCACGTTTAGTGAAGTCCATGAGTTGGATGCCTAAGTTTAGAAAATCAAGGTAGCCAATTCTCCAAGTGTTAACAAATGGCTGTCTATTTGAACTCTGTACAGTTTAAAATTTCATTCATGTACACAGTCCTAGACTTACCTGATGCTGCTATAGATCAAAGGGATGGACTTGATAATCTCTGAGCCTTGTACTACTTTGCTTCTGCATCTCTCTCTCTGTCTATAATTGAAATTTCCTTAAATTGCAATGTGTTTGTCTGGATCTCCTCATAAACATTCTCTCTTATTTAGCATCATTTGAAGAAACTAGAAGGACGCCGTTTGGATTATGATTATAAAAAGAAGCGTCTTGGAAAGATACCAGATGAAGAAGTTAAACAAGCAGTAGAAAAATTTGAAGAGTCAAAGGAACTGGCTGAAAGAAGCATGTTCAATTTCTTAGAAAATGATGTAAGTCTGTCCTGCATTTTTGTTTGCTGCGGTACATCCAGGAGGGCAATGTGTGTGGGGCTGGATAAAGCCTGTCCCATCCTTCGTAGGAGGTAAGGTCTGAAAGCAGAAAATGTGCCTCTTTCCTCTTTTAATCTCCTGTGAGAGAGGAGCATAGCACAAAGCAGCAAATGGGAGAATTTAATAATTCAGGAATTTCTTCTGGAGATACAGTGGCTCAGACAAAATTGTCAAAGAGGTCTTAAGTAGTTTTATAACCTATGAGAAATGAACTAATGAGAGTAGAGTGCCATTAGATCAGTGGGAGAAGGTTGGGAGATGAACATAGTCACAGACCAGCTGCTGAAACTATGAGCGAGGGTACGTACCCTGCGCTTTCTGAATTGTAGCTCACTTATAGTCAAAACTTTGCTGCTGAATTGAAGTCTCTGGATGATTTTACCTCTGAAAATCACTGTTATTACTATTTGGCTCTGAAGATTACTCCATAGAGTTTGTGGCTTGGGCTCAGGTACCTGGACTTTGTCTCAGAGTCCCAAGTCCATCATTAAATGATGTCTAAATAAGGAGTAGCTGTGGTCATTCAGAATAATCCTCTCTTTTGTCCATGTACAGACAAATAGCAGGATTTGCTTTCTCCTGTGTAATCGTGGAATTGTAAGAAAAGACAACTGGACCTATTTGGGCCTTTTCCAAAGCTTTCTCCTGCAGATGCAGCCTCACAGAAAACACTCTTAGCGAGGAAGAAGTGTGCTGTCTTCTGTGAGCAAACTGCAACAAGGAGGAGTTCCATCAGCTAGCCTGTAGCCCCTAAGCTGTTTGAGAGCAGAACACGTTTGTTACAGCAGTGTGTAGGTCAGTAAGCCTCTTGTTGTTTTACCAGTGTAGGTTACAGGAGAGCACCAAAAAACGTAGCATCCTCTATCAGCAATTTCAGCACACTCTTCCACTGTAGGCTCTACCAATTGCCTGGTTGCAGTGTACGTGGTTTGTAATTCTGCCTTGCATAAGCAGCTGAAAAATGTTTCAGATGGTGTTTATCATTAGTCAAAGCACCAAACTGAGGATAAAACAGTGCATGGATTAAAATGATTTAGCTGAGCCACTAGAGAACTGATGAGTTATACTTTCTAGGATAACTAATTCTGCTGTTGGGAGAGGGGTGAACTGGATGTCCCTCGGAGGTTTTTTCCATATCCACTTCCTATTGTTTCTGTTTAAAGAAAACTCTGTGCTCCTTCCCTTCCATTTTCCATGCTGACCCAGTCTGTCTGTCCTCAAATGTCTCATTACAGCCTTGTTGTCTAACCCCAGACTGTCTCTCTGGGTTTGCAGAGAGCTGCAATTGCTTCCTTCCCATCCTTTCCAATCCCCCTAATGTCTTCCTTGGTCTCCTTGCCCTGCAATCTCTGTTCTCTGAGCTCTGGTTCCCAGCCATCTGGCCAGGTGCCTTTCCCAGACTCTCCTGATCCACATCTTTCTCAGGTTTTTGAGCAGCTAGTTTCAGACCTCCCATACAGACACTGTTGCATGCACTTCTTATCAGATCCATCTTCCTGCCTTTCCCACTCAGCCAGTCCCAGGCTCTTCTTGCTAAGTGGCTTTTAGTCCCTCAAGTTTCTCTGGCTCTTTCCCAGTCTCTCTGTCTCTTCTCCTAATCCACAAATCCATATCCCTCCTGGCTCCTAGTCATCTCATCTTGTTTGGACAGTCCTTGTCTATCCATTTTCTCTGACCGCCCCATCCAAACCCCAGGCACTTTGGGGGCTGTCCTCAGCTGGTTTGCATTACTCTCTTTTGACTGTGATGGAATTGTACCAGCTGTTGATTTCGTTCTGTGCATTTCATTTCTGTATGTTGTGTGACAATGTTTGGCTCTCTTGGAGTCCCAGCAGAATTTCTAGTAATCTTTTTAACCAAGTAAAAGCAGACAAATTATAGCACAAATTGCCATGGGTCCATAAAAGATCTGCAGAAAGTTTACCCAGGTACCTTCTTGTGATCTAATGTCTGAAGACATCATGATGGAATGGAAACATGTCAGACTTCTTGGGGTCTGTCCTCTTAATGCTGTCTCAAAGGCAGAGGACAAATAGATGTCTGTTGCTGCTCCATCCCCAGCACAGCTTGAACTTTTCAGTTTGTGCTAGGGGAATGAGATTATTTGTTACCTCATGAATAAAAATATTTTGATTTTTCTTTCTCCTTCACATTCTCCCTTTCCTCAGCATGCATATTTTTGAGTGATTGGCTGCTACTTTTAAAATCCAAGTAGATAAATCATGTTTTATTTATTGGTTTATAAATGCTGCCATCTAGTGAGGTAAGTCCAGATCATTTCAGAACTGCAGTTTGTAAACATTGCTAATAAACACTTACCGGTCTGAGTCATAAGAGCTGTCACAGTGTAATTTCTTCCAACATTGCTGATCAGAAAAGCCCCACTTTCACCTGCTAAGGGGTCATGTCCTTTTAACTGTTTCGGGCTTGGGTGCTGACAGACATCTGGCTTGGAAGTTGAAAGCAGAAGGGATTTGCACATTGTGAAAGGAAATGACTCAAGGACCCAGCCCTGAGTTAGTGAACTAGAACTTATACCTCAGTTTTGTTCAGTTTCCAACTGGCAATTTCCTTGATAGAATCACATAAGCTCTTTTTCAATAGCCTCCACAAGGTATCATGGTCTTTTGAGATACCAGGTCTGTTTCAAATGATCTGTTTGTTTATCCTTCAGCTGCATGTACTGCAGGGGCTCCTTACAACTCTTTTCCTCCCTATATTTCAGGTAGAACAAGTTAGCCAGTTGGCTGTGTTCGTAGAAGCAGCACTAGATTACCATAAACAATCCACGGAAATTTTGGAAGATCTGCAGAGCAAGCTGCAAAACCGGTAAGACTGAACCCATCAGAAAATTTTGATCCTCTTTTGCAGCTGAGGTTCTTGAACGTGAAAAGTCGCTGAAGCAACAGATCTTGTAGCACCATCTCCCAGATGCACGTTTGCTGCGCTCCGTGCCTTACTGGACTATTGCTTTAAACTGCTGCCACCTGGCAACTTCTTGCTGCGCTGTGAGCCTTTAATGTACTGCAGGACCGGCCCAGAAAGCTTTGAGTGTGTGCAGAATCTCTCTCTCATATCTGTGCCGGTTAATCAGGACAGCCTCCATTTGTTTGTAGGTTTATTTAAACTTGCATGCTCTGAGTTGTGTTTTGGAGGCTTTGCTGAGAAGTTGGCCTATTTTTGTTGAGATTAAAGGAGTATAACAAAATTCTGCAGCAGAGTAAGGAAACAGCCAGCTGTCTAGGAACACAGCTGTGGCCTAATGCACTTATGAAATACCCAGATAGTTTGTGTCATCCTAATAGAAGAAAAAAAAAAAAAAGCTGCTCTCATTAATTTGTTATATGTCACTCAGAGAGCCAGCAGAGAATGGGAGACCTAAATGACTTCAGTGTCACTGTCACGTAGGTTAACTTTACAGTGGCAGTCTATGTGACTGTTTGGGGCTTTCCTGAGATCAGGGTGGACCTGGTGGCTGCGAGCGTTAGCAGAGGGGTGGCTGTGTCTGTAGACACCCTGCGCCATCCCAGCTGCAGGGGCCGGTGAGACCAGGAGGTCTCAACTGGGCCACGTGCTCATGCAGGAAGAGCTGTTGCGGCAGTTGCGCTGACCACTTGGTTGTTTCCCATTTTCTCGAATAAAAAGGCAACGTGTGAGATGCAGTCCCTGGGCCTCTGTCCTGGCTGGGTTTCTGCAGATGTCATTTGTAGTTGAGCTTTCCAGAGAGTTTGTTCCTGGAACTTCTGCTGAACTCAGTGGCAGCTGTGGATGCTCAGCACTTCTCAAACTCAGGCTGTTAAGCTTTATGCCTCTGTCAGCAGGACCAAAGCATTAAATAAAATAGGGACTTGCTGAAATTCAAATACTGCATGAGAATTGAGCAGCTTTTAGTGAAAAAACCCGCTCTCCTTGTCCCCCCACTCTCCCACCCAAAAAAAGGCTAAAACCAAAACCACCAGAAGGGTTTTTCCCCCCACCTTTCAAACACCAAAGCACTTAACCTGAGTGGAAATTCTGTAAGTATTTCTTCCTTCAGGTGAATCTCTCGCCACTCTTCTCTGTGTTCCAGAATAAATGTAGCATCTAGCCGGCCTAAACGTGAATTTAAGCCAAAGCCTGTAACAACTACAACTCTGGAAATCGGCGATAATCAGCAGCACAATGGGATTGCCTATAGTTCTTCCATAAAATCATCAGGTAAGTCTGTGGCCACAGAATTAACATGGTGATAGATGTTTTGCCAGATTGTTGCTTGAGGTGTTGCTTGTACCGTGAGAACAGCGGGTCCCTGAGGCATCAGTATCCATGCATCTGGCACCAGTTTGTTTCCCAGATTTGGAAAGGGAATTGTGAAGCAGGATTCCTCTCAACAGTCTCTCACTCATCTGAAATTTAGGTGTGGCATTTTGCTTGGTCTTTTAGGTTCTCTGTATTGCCACTGAGGGTGGGAGGAGAGAGAGGGAGAGGCACTTGCAGAAAACAGTTCATTTCTTGCAAAGACAGATGCTTAAGGTGGGTGTGTTACATCACTGTCTGGAGTATCTCCAGATGCTAATTTCTCTCCACAGTCTGAGACCAGAAATGATCAATACAGGATCTTAACTATTAGCCATGTAAAATTCAGAGATTACTCCCACTCCTTCAGATTTTATTAACGTATACTGTCTCCTAAAGTATGCACCAAAGTGTGTGCATTTATGAACTGAACTACTTGGGTACATATTGGTGTGGGAGTAGGATCCCTTCCTTTGATTAAACCCTAATTCCACAAAAAAAAATCAAGAGTTGAGAGCCCTTGAAAGTTGTGTGAATGATAATAATTAGTAAGGTTACACTACTTATTGAGATAGCTTTTCCTCATCTCATAAATAAAATTATATTGCCCTGTCTCCTTAATGGCTATATGCAAGAAAAGAGAATGAAAAAGCCAATTTTTTCCATAAACATTATTTGTAAAGAAATCAGAGCTGAAGCAGTAAGCCAAAGGTTCCCTTCTCTGCTTGTCATGATATCTAGGATTTTTTTCTGAAGCTTTTTTCTTTTTATTTTTTCTTCCCACACTCTCCAATTTCCTCGTCCTTCCAGTCTTGATCCTTTTTAAAGGTTGTTGGGAGAGAAATGAGAGGACTAAAGGTGAAAGAATAAACCTTGGAGCTGTAACTTCATGTTCCTTCTAATGTCTCTCTAATTTTCTTGCATTCTGATACAAGATGGAAGCTATTATACGATCCACACAGAAGGGGATTTGCAGCAGTTTGGCAGCATAAATCCACCCAGCAAGATCTTATTCCTTGATTTCATTTTTTCTTTGTGCCTCAAGCTACTTGAGGATGTGTTAGTGAAGCTCCCCATGCTGCCTGAACACTGAGAGCAGTTTTGTGTTGCTGTCAAATGTGGGATTGAGGGAGACAACCCTCTTTGCACACTCCTCAGTTCAGACCACTGGTTCCCAAGACACGTGATGCAACACATTTCATTCAAAGCACTGGAGACATTTGCACCAATCACTAACTTTCTAGTTATTTTCACAGCACATCTGGATAAAAGTAGCAAAAACATAGCAACCTTTATTAAAAATTCAGCATAAAGTTTCTAGCCCCCTATCAAGTATTTGTCAAGTTATATAGGCTTTATTTTTTCTGCTTTGCTTGTGCAGTGGAGAAAGGAGATTCAGATTCAGCATTTGTATATAAACTGGTGTGTCAAACCAGAGTTTCAAACCCTATTACAGTGGTTTATCGTTGCTGTGAAGCAATTGATCCAAGGTGCCCTTTAAGGGTAATCAATCCTGCCTTTGGGAGAAAGGCAGACTAGGTGACTTCTCAAGGCTGCTTCCAGCCCACTTAGTTAAAGAAAAATGCCAGTTTTAATGAGCTAAAATTCAGTGAATTAATTGAAAAATAAATGACCACTGATCACTAAGATAAGGAAGGAGTTAGCCACTTCCATTCATTGATTCCATTCATGGACTGTTGCATCAACTGCCTGCATATCACTAAATGATGTTTTTTTGCTTACTGCTTGGCTCACTCAGTGCTGTCAGAATGGAAAAGAAATAAAACAACCATGAAAGATATGAAAAGGAGAAATGGGATATATTTGATAATTGTTGCTATGCTTAGTGTTGACAGTAATATTAGAAAAACCATCTATCATGTTTTTTTCCTCCTGAAGAAGCTGTGGATGCTGTGCTTACATCCCCAGCAGGTACAGTCATCAGTGAGATCATTGCTCATTCATCCAATACCCAAAAGTTACCCATATAGATTTCTGTGAAGCTGCAGTGGAGTCAGTATGCCCTGCTTGTAAATGGGGAAACCTTTCTGTTCCTGTCTAAAATCAGAATCATGAAACAGATTGGATTTATAAGATGTGATTTAGGAATGTGAACCAGGTGTCTCTAAGCAGAACTGCTAAATGTTTTAAGGTCCCCTTGTGAAAGGAGGGATAGCATCATGGTCATCCTCTTTTCCTTTTTAGAAAACTGACCTATTCATCCTAGGCAAACAAGCACTTTCATGCTTAATTTCCCTTGTTTACACATTGACCCTGTCAAAATGTAGGCTTTTAACTTCTCTGATACTGTCACTCAAGGTAAGTAGTATCTTAGTATTCAGCAAACCCATGGAAATCAACAGGAGAGTTCAAAGCAAGCTGTGATACATCCAGCACAACTACCACAGTCCAGTTCTGAGTGTTGAAATGTCTTTTCCTGTGTTTCACTGTAGCTTTTCAAGTTAAGTATCCGCCTCTTGGACCAGAAATGGTATTTTCCTTTGTATGGTGCCTAACACATGGGGATTATTTACTACTAATGACTTGCACACATTTGCAGGGATAGATTCACAGAAACCTCTCTTTAATGTTGTGAATTATTTAGCTGCTTTGATTAAGCACAGATAACAAACCAGTGTATTTGTTCTAATTCATTGTTATCATCATTAATCAGCTGAGGCGATGAGCATCATCTGGCTCATTTTAGAGCTCTTTAAATGCTGTGTTACATCATGCCTTTCGTTCTTTTTGTTTGTCAGGTTTGACTGTGATAGGAAATAAATGGATCTGCTTAACGCAGGCATCTGAATGTTTATTCACTTCAGCAGTGAGGGAGACTTGGATTAATTATCTTAGGAAGCTTCTAGTTTGTGATTATTAAAGTATAATTTTGCTACCGTATGAATACAACATGGTATAGAAGACAGAGCAGATGCAGGTACAGGCAGTAACTCCCTTTGGGAAAGAAAAAAAAAACCCCAAAACCCAAACAACAACAAATAACCAAAAAACCAAAGTAGCATTGAATGACATTCTGGTTTCATCCTGTACAACTCCAGAAATCAGACAGCTTCTTGCTCAGCCTGTGTTTGTGCTGTTTTTTTCCATTTGTTCTGTCCAGGTTTGAATGGTCTGGAGACTAATGAGAGTCATCTTTGAATGTGACAGTGTAGTGTAGCAGTTTAGCTCCACAACTGCAGAAATTAAGGAGGCGTGCATGGTGTTGCAAATTAACATAAACCCTCTTTGGAGGAAAAAAATACGCAGTTTCTATAGCTTAAATCTGCAACAGGAAAGGGTGTGCAAGTATGTAACAGACAGGAAAAGGCTGGAATCGTGTCGCTGACTCTGTGATGTTAAACAGTGTCTTGCTGACTGCCTGCCCCCGTTACCTTTGTCTCACTGGATTATACAGTAGCAGCCGCTGCCTGACTCTTAATGAAGATGTTGACTGATCCTACAGCCTGGAGTGAAACCAGTTGTACTGGCTGTGACCATTATTTAAAAATCTTTCCAGGCTGACAGACATTTATTTTCAGTCCTTTGGAGCTTAAAATGAACCAAATGTGATCCATCTCATATCAGGTATCTTAGTGTGAGAAATTAACTGGCTTGCAATAATAAATTAGCCCCATCAGAGCAGCTGGTGAAAGAAGGACCTTGGTCAATTATTCAGGGTGCTGCCGTCTGCTGTTGGCAGTTCTGGTGAGCTGGTACCAGTTCTACTGTGGCAAAGACTGAAAATAACTTGTCTGTTTTTGAACACAATCAGCCCATTTTAGTTGGGAAACTGTGGCTCATCTTCTTTTTTTTCTGCTTGGACTGTTTCAGAAAAAATATGTCCAGAACCAAGCTTTCACCTGTGTCCTCGTATTAGACTAGCTTTAATAATTCAGTTTGTTCCTGTAAAACTTTGTCACTAGCCCATGCCTTCCCCAGGCAGAGGACTCGTCCGGCATTGCTACAGCAGTGTTCTGAGAGGTTTGCTGAGGGGGAGTGCTGTGTTGACAGCTCTCTTCCATTGTTAGAAATAAAAGCTCTCTTCTGTTGTTATATAGGATAACTCATACCCACAAAATAGAAAAGTAATTCCTACTTCCCAGTTTTAACACTAAGTATTACCCCAATCCTATAATTGTCAATTAAAAAGATGCTCTCACCTGTTCTCATTTACTGATCACCAGAATAGCTGTCAGCTGGTTTCCTGAAGAGACTTCTGCTCATTCCTTTTACTAGAAAGTGTCTCAACAGTTACTTTTCAGTAGTTTCCTACACATTACCATGGTTAGCAGATTAAAACACATTTTTGCATGCATTTCTAACATCTCAGCTATTATATCTGTATTGCATTACCAGTTATGTGCAGGTTTACCCAGACAAAAACTATTCTTCAAGGTGAGTGCATGATTAGGATATAGGACATGTGGGAGAGAGAGTCAAGACTAGAATATTTGAGAATTGTTGCAATGTTGCACATTAGACAATGCGAATAACTTAGTATTTAAGAACTTTTAACTGTTTTAATATAAGTAGTAGAGAGTTCTAGAGTTGCCATGCTATAATGTGTTTTGCTACTGTTTGTTTACATGGCAGCAGCATGAAGTCTTTTCTCCTCTTCTTCCTTATAAATCTATTTCAAATTACCAGACTTCTATTGGATATGCTGTATGTTTTTAAAAATCTGTGCTGAACTTTAGTTGAACCTCAGGCTAGTTCTTGGCCACAGGGCTCAGCTTTACAATTTGAACATTACATTACATTTTATTAGAATAAGTTATTGTTCATAAATATGAATGAATGTATCCATACCACAAATCCAAGCCAATTAACACCCCTTCATGAGAATATCTTTTAAAAAGGTAACTCCATTTAGAAAGTTAACTTATTTTGCTAATCATGATTTTGTTTTGTACTTTAATTTATATTTAGGTTTTTTTTTTCCTGGAAATATAGATACTTACTATTATATACCATTAATATTTTAAGAATAATTTGGAATGAAGATCTTTATAGCAGGGCAAACAGCAGAAGTCACAGAACAGCCAGATACTGTATTGGAAAACTGTTTTAATCTGTGGAAAAAATTCAACAGGCACCATTGTTCCTAGCATAACCTTTGCTTTAGCTTGGATGAAGGATGTGTACAACAAAGGATTTGAACACATGGCGAGCAGTAACTAGAAATGACTGTCACTGCCCAAGTGAGGTGAGGGTGGAAGCCTCAATGCAGGAGCAGCTGGGAGCCTCACTCCTGCAAAGACATGCGTAGCATGAAATTCCAGGTGGCTGCCGCCTCCAGGCTGTGTGTGTTTGCAGGAGGGACTCTGAGCCCCTGCTCTCTGGTCTGTACTCGCATAGTAGCAGTTGCTGCAGTGCAGTTTGTTTAAGTGATTACTTGTCACTTCTCTGTTGACTCTTCTGCTCCTCAACTCCTGCCCTTCCAATCCCTCTAGCTGCCACTCCAGAGGCACCACACTGATTTTGACAACTGTGATTACTCAAACTTATCAGTTTGAGAGTTGGAAAAACTCTTGGGGATGAATTTATGATAGCAGGGCTACATTTTCTTGACCCATTGTTTTAAGCCTGCTTGGCTGGTAGGATGCTGGGAAGCTCTATTAACAATTTTTTTTTTTTTCTGTCACTGGGGCAGGTTCTTCAATGCACATGGATCAGCCTTGCTGCCAAGCTCTCTATGACTTCGAGCCAGAAAATGAAGGGGAGCTTGGGTTTAAGGAAGGGGACATCATAACTTTGACCAATCAGATTGATGAGAATTGGTATGAGGGGATGTTAAAGGGAGAGTCTGGCTTCTTCCCCATTAATTATGTTGAAGTGATGGTTCCCTTGCCTCAGTGATTGTGTCATTCAAGCTGTGAACGTGGTTTCATGACTGAAATGGATTCACAAATGTTCTGTCAGTGTGGCATTCTGTGAAAGCCTTGCTATTTGACTGACTTACTGACTTTTGTATGCATCTTTTTAAAATGTATTTATTTTATATTCAAAAAAATTTTACCTTCCCTGATTCCATCAACCTGCAAAAAAACCCATACCCAGTTTTTTTGCTTTGTGCCTTGAAGATCACTGTATGAAGTGTTTACTGATAGCTCACTGTTGCTCCAAAAAATGCATTTCCTTGCTATTAGTGTACATGGATTTTTTTTTTATCTTTGGCTGCAATGATTTTACTATTGAAAACCATTTTTAAAAAATACTGTAAGTGAAGCTAAGTGTAACCAGTTCCTAAGTTACTGATGTCACTGAGCTCTTTACATCTATCACCCTGTAATTTATTGTGAGCAAGTTAATCCATGTTTCACCTTGTATGTTGACAAAAGGCAAAGTAGTTGTTGTCAATATTATGATGTTGTTGTACTAAGTACAAGTTCTCAGCCTTGAAAATTCCTATAATTTACTGACCAAACTGAATAAATATTTCCGTGGTATAAGAATGGTGGTTGCTACTTCTGTCCCTATAGTTCTGGCTCTTGTTTTTGAGCTGGAGGTCACTTTTGCTAAATATATTGGCTTTCAATGAAAAAAACAATGCTACAGTGCAAATGCATGAATAAAGCTCAAGTATTAGTTTTATGACACCTCAGCCACTGGAATTCTAATAATCTTGTTTTTTCTCTACTGATTGTGTAGCATTTATATCTTAAAATTTTCTTCTAACAGGAGTCTAAGAGAAAAATTCCTTTGAACTAACTACAAACTGATCCTAGCTCCAGAGGGCTTGTATATAATTTCACTGAGATAAATACGTGAGTATCAGCAGTGACTATTGCAAAAAAATTAAGTAACCCCACTTCTACTCCTTTTAATTATTTGAAAAGACTAGGTAGAAAATGAGAGACATGCTCTAAATAAAAATATGCAAAAAAAGGCACCACAAAACAAAGGACAGACTCAGGCATCTTAATATCAAAATGAAGATAGAACTAATTTTTTTTTGTTAGCTTTTTCCTGCTTTGCTTAGTAAATGCAGATGTAGTAATGACCAAAAACTTCAGCAGCCCCAGAGGCATGTGTAATCTTTTACCAGTTGTTCTCTATACAAGAGAGAGCAAGAAGAAAGGAGCTGAACTCTTTATGGACAACCTGGCTTGAATCCAGCTTCACTGTTTCAAGCTCTATTTGGTTCTGTAGTCCAGTTGAAAGAGCATTCCCTAAAGAGGAAAGAACTTCATGTGTATCACAGGTGCAGTAACTTTTCCCTCTAAGCAGCATAAATAGCCCCTACCTGGTTCTCAAAACCGTGTCTTTCTGGTTTCTCTCATCTCTGGCCTTGGCTTGCACAAGGATCGCAAGCAAAGCAGAGGGTTATTCTTTGCAGCTGTGGCTACAGGCTGCTACTTAGGGCACATCATCTCAGACTTGTTCAAGTAAAGAAGAAAATTCATCAGCCCTTCTCCAAATTCATGGGCAAGTACCTATTATTTATTAGAACAGCAATATGGAAAGTAACTTGTCCTGACCTAGTTTTTGAATGAAAGTAGATATGTTCTAAAAACAAAGCACATAGGACAACTTTCAGAGGTTTAAGTATTGGGGATTCATACCTGCTTTTGCTTTTTTCCTCCTTTATCAGAGAGGTCTCACCAGTCATACCCTTCCCTAGCAGGCAACAAAAGAGGCATTGAAATCTTTTACCTCACCAAAATTCCCTACAGGAAAGAGTTTTATATGTACACACACACTATATACAAAGATATACTTTACAGTAGGCTGCATACCATTTAGTAGAGAGCTCCTGTTCAGCTGCAATAGATGCCTCATCTAACAGAAGTAGCTATTGCAAAAGCAGTAAGCTGGAAGCAAGTCAAGAGACCTATATTGTTATTGATTAGGATAAAGTACAGAGAGAGGTCATAGGAAACCAAACACCTTTAAGGTTTGCTACCCAAAAGACACAATTTGCACCATAGGATCCATTACATTGTTTCTTTAATAGGTACCCTTTAAAGAGGGTTTAATAAACTGTCTACTTGGCTGTGTAGTTGAAGAAGTAGATTGTTTCCTGGACCATTGATGGTGATCCCAGACAACATCCTCTGTACCACTGCTATTTCTTATCAAGACTTGTACAATCTTTTGTAGTTGTTGCTTGATACTATCCTTCCCTTGTGCTATGAAAAGGCTTCACATGAAATACTGAAGATTCCTCTCTTAAATCAACTTCATAGCAGTTCAGTTTTATTTGAAGAACTGAGTAATAAATGTAACAGGCCAGCACAGTGTCATTCTTGGGGTTTCTCCAAGCTGCAGGGAATCTTCACTAAGCTCACTCCTTCTATTGCTTCAAAAGTATTTGAGCCACTCAGATGAGATCAATGAACAAACAACTTTATTATTTAACCTGCAAATATTAAAGTCCAAGACTGCTTTTATATACATGAAAAAATCTTTAATAGTTAAAAAAGTTTAAGAAATCAAGATAAATATAGCAAAGTCATAGCAGCAGCTATTTCTATGTTGGCCATAAGGTACAACAAGAATTCAGATCTGCTCAAATGGAGGCATTAAACCAGCATATACTCTTGATGTCCCAAAACAAGATTTTTTAAATAATTTGAGAGTTAAAGCTACTATAAGGAAAGCCTCACCTTAACAACTGCATCCTAACACAGAACAGGTCTTAAATTCAGAACTGAACAGTTTGGCAAGGTAAGAGGCAGTCAAAAAAATATTCCAGCATTTGGAGAAATCTGCAATCTCAAGTGCTCCTCTCCCTTCAGCTACTCCCCTTGTGCTCCTAAAGAGAAGTGTACTTTATGTGGCTCATCAAGGCCCTTTCTTTACTATAGAGCCAGGAGGTAAGTATTTTAGTAAAAAGAGGCTAAGAATAATTAATGCAGTGGCCCCAGAGGCTGACTGCCTGGTTTCTGAAGGTTATAGGTCAGGCTTTACATTGACTAGAACTATTAAAGTTACAATAAATTACATACTGGCCCACAGACAGTATTCCCCCAACTGCCCCATTAGACATTCACAAAACAGTACTGCAGACTGCACAGAGATTAAGTACATAAGGACTAAGGAGCATCAAAAATATCTGCACTGTTATTACAGTTGATGTTTTCTAGTTTGTTTCAGCATGGTATTTTTTCTATCCCCTTAGAAAGCTGGCTTGCTGAGAACATTCAAAGAGAGTGATAATATTGCTAGTTACAGTACCTTCTCTGTTGGAATGAGATGCTTTTTCACATTTACAGGATATGTCTGTCCAAGTTAAGGTTGACACAGCTAAGCTGTGAGATACTCTATGTAGGAACATACAATACTGAAACTGGTGGATTTCCAGGTGCTAGAATACAGAAACAGTAAATTAACAGCCAAGAATATTTTTTACAGGTTGCTTTTAATATTAAAATGTCTCACTCTAGGAAGTTCTCTAGACCAGTGTCATATTTCAGCATTAGGATCTGAGCAGAAAATGTTTCAGATACTCAACACTTGAGGATAATGATTTACTTCAGCCAAGTTGAGACTTGCTCAAGGTGCAACGTAGAATGTTATCTGGCCCATATAGTTCCCCACTCGGGCTTGAAACAGCAATTATCTTTGGAGAAACACCATATCAGAATATTGAAAAAGCCAAGGCAGCCTCACACTCATTGTCAAGTATTTAGCATCCTTCTAGGGTATATGTTCAGAAGTTCTGTAAACTGTACCCCCTCCTCTGTTTCAGCAGGGCACAAAAAACAGATCCTTGTGTTAAAGTAAAAACTTCACATGGAGCTTGTAATCTACTGCTCCTTGTATCAGTGAATCCAAGGACAGGCTCCAGTATCAGAAGGTAGGAAATTTCATCACCTTATGAACAATGTTTCTTACAAAGAGGTCAGATGGTAGATGCAAATTCCAAGTTTCAGATATTGCAGAAGATACCAAAACGTCCAAGTCTTAAGTAACCTGGGATTAAGTGTTTTCAGATGATCATCTCTGTTCGCATTACATGATAAAACAGCTAGAATCCTCCTTTTGCTGCAGAAGTAAAACAAAGACATTAGGCTAATTAGCATGTGTACAAACCTCATTTATTCCTATTACTTTATCCTCATACAGGGATGTGGGGGGGGTTAGTGTTTTGTAGATTTAGTTAATAAATTTACATTAATAAAGCAAAGCAGATTTTCAGGAGAGGCAGTACCTTAACTATACTAGATGGTTTGGGGGTGGGGGAAAAAAAACAAGCTTTTAAGAATTTGAGTTCACACAATACATGAGCCTGTGCCTTCCTTAATGAAAGGCTATCAAGCTATCAGTACCTCCATTCTGAAGCATCAAAACTTAACTGGCATGCAGATTCATGCTACTCTAGTTTGGATGGTAAAAGCAGAAGCAAAGACCATGGAAATCCTGCCTTCCTCTAAAGCACAGCATGCTTTGTTTGCATCATTTTACTGCATGCAAGTAGTAAACTGTTTTTTACTAAGCTGCCTTTATTTCAGTACTACCAATGCAGCAGAAGCATATAGGTAACTAATGACAAGTTTGACAGTAATTTAGCAGACAAGAATGACCTTAACAATTGAGTTGTAGTATTAGAATTGATTCTTACCATAAGTGGCACACAACTGTATTGTAAAGTTGCTGATAAAACAGATTAGAGGTGTAAGGAAAAAAAAGTTACTTTGCTTTCCATCACTGATTGCTGAACAAGCCATATTATTAGTCAATTCAAATACAGAGCCTTAAAAAAACAAACTTGAGGAGAGGCCCTACTCTGAACATGGAAAGCAGCTTGTATTCATAAATCTCTTCATAAGCCTAAAGCTTCCACTGGTGTTACTTCAACCATTTGGGTGTGTGCTGTGCATTGAGAGCCCAAAGGCCAGAATAGCATTATAGAACCTTTCTCAATAGCCTGTTTAACAGGGTCTCACCCTCCTTCAGGGAGAGACTGAAAATATTACAAGAATGTGCATAAGTCAGACTTTAATAAATATCCTTTAGTATTATAGCAATAGATATTTACCCCAATTTTCTGTTTGAAAGGAGGACAAGAAAACTAAGAAGCAGGCAGTAACTGCCTGTTCTTAGGTACATTTTCTTCAGAAAGACAGTAGTAAGTACTATTAAGTTTTCAGACAGTTGTATTATGAAAATATCTAGGAAAGGGTGGTAGTTTTAAGACCTGGAACAGTAAGATGCAAGTCCTCCTTGTATCTGTGTAGGATCAGTTTCAGAAAGAGCTGGGGTAGCTCAACATGCTATGTCAGCAGGAGAGAGTGATTTTTTAGCTAGGCATCCCCTTGCACTTAAGGCCTTGGTGCTATTTCAAATCAAGAAATAAACCAAGAGTCAAGTACAGTCCATAATTGTTCAGTTATGACCAATTTAAAGCCCTTGTATTAGTTCTGGTTTAGATTACTTGAGCAATTAAATATTTCTGAATATCAAAGTACACTAGGAGCAGAAGTGCAGACTTGTAATACAGTCAATCAAAAGCCATTTGGAGGGACTAGAGACTTTCACAGGGCATTACCACATGCAGGTAGCAGCCAAAGAGTTAGAAGTGTATCAAAGGCAAAACATGCTTATTCTGTTTGACTATGTTAATTCCATTAGCATGACCTGCATCTGTGCTGAGGTTCCACTTGGAAAGTATTGAAGGGAGTATGACTGAAGGAAGGCTGAGATTCTTATTTTGCACAGCCAAACAAGAAAGTAGCTCCTGGAAATGAGCTGGAGCAGAAGTGCCTCAAACTCGTGCTTGAATTCAAGAGGGACTCAGCATATTGATTGCTCAAGAACTTTGATTTCAGCCTTTTTAAATCCTTTTGAATGGAAATATTAGCTTAAATTCACACTGAAGAAACCTATCTTAACTCAGCATATTGATTGCTCAAGAACTTTGATTTCAGCCTTTTTAAATCCTTTTGAATGGAAATATTAGGTTTCTTCAGTGTGAATTTAAGCTATCTTAAAAGCAAGTCAGGGACACAAGTTTGGAGTGTCAGATAAGTAACTTCATCCCACAAATACAGGATATTTCTAGATAGTGTTTGCATTCTGTTCTTGGGGTAACAGCTTCTCAGTTTATTCATAGTCAGATGCTTAGATGGAACAGACATTAAAGCTAGTATTTTCCAGTGTGTCAGTAAAGAGAGACCAAACAATTAATACTACTGTTTGATCATATTCAACCAGAGAATAAGCACAACATCAATTCCACTTCTGATGCAAAGCCATGCAAGCTACATCCTATGTGGGATAATAGACTGCAGCACTATTAATGAGGCAAGTTTTCTATGAGGTGACAAGCATAATTCTCACCATCTCACCTGCTTGAGGATGGTCACAGGAACCACTATCATGAAATCAAACAACATTTCTTTTTTCTTCTTCTTTTGGTCTGACATCAAGAAAAATGTTAAGAGTTGTAGGATACAGATAGTACTTGGGAAGTATTTTCATACAGTAATTAAAAGGACAAAAAGAAATGGCCATTGAATTATTCTGTTGATTGCATGTAAACTTCAGGCAGCTTACCCGAGATGGAAACTCCATTTCACTTCCAGTTAGTTCTTCATAATCATCATCTTGCTCACCACCTTCTTCTCCTCTGGGTA
The DNA here is from genome assembly GCF_000699245.1 of Pterocles gutturalis. Classification (NCBI taxonomy): domain Eukaryota; kingdom Metazoa; phylum Chordata; class Aves; order Pterocliformes; family Pteroclidae; genus Pterocles; species Pterocles gutturalis. The sequence goes on along the minus strand of NW_010139603.1, from coordinate 7,511 downwards.
TATATATTACCTTCCTCTCTGCGAGTTCCTAGAATACAATTGAATTACCACCAAGAACCCTCAAGAATTAAGGACATCAAACAAGTCAGCACTAGGACAGTAGAAGCCATCTCACTTACCTCACCATCATCTGTGATGAGTGTAACACTAATATTATCCTCAGTTCCCCAAGACTTCTGAGACTTCCAGACCAGATCACTAGGACCTGGGCTTACACCAGCAGTTGCACTCCAGATCTGAAATGGATTTAGAATCAGCTTGTGAGGAATTTTATTTGTAGCTAGATTAGTATTCAGTCTAACATATACAACTCCTAAGCACTCCAATACCCAAGATGTCTAGTAACAGAAACTGAACTACTATGATCCCTGGCAGCTTAGTTCTTTTCAGGACTACCAAGAATGGTGGTAATGTTTATTTAACTGAATACTGTAAAACAGCACAGAAAAGGCTGATAACAGCTTCTATCTGATGTAGAGGTAGCCTTACTTGGACATGCATACTATTTGAGTTACAGAGACAAGCCATAGCTACAGACATACTCATGGCAGCAATTTGTGTACACAAGATAGCCTCTAGCCTGGGGTCACTCACAGATCTCTTGAGCAAGGTCTTAAGAGTTTGGAGTGCAGAGTGTAACATCTTTGATCACTAATTGAATGCACTTAGAGTACGTTTTTAGAGTTAATATTCAGCTTAGTACCATAAACTGAGCTCAGCATTGCTGAACTGTAGTGGAATAGTGGACTAAAGCTTTAAGCTACAGTGAAAGTCTTTGCACAACTTGTATCAAATCACAGGAGTGCAGGGAACCCTAGGAATAAACTAGAATACACTGATTCTGTTCTTAATAATCATAGTAATCTGGGATGATCCAAGTTCAAGACCTAGCTTTAATTAAAATTTAATTGGCGTTTTATATCAAGTTGTTGCAAGGATTTTTCCCCATCTCCTTCTCCACATAAAGTAAGGATTTTGGCTCTTCAGGCACTTCCAGTATCAATTTAGTTTTCCTTATTACATTAATCTCTTTTGCTATCTAACATAAGAAGAAAGCTATGAGTAAGTTTTACAAAACCACTACCTACTGTAACTACTTGGCCCGCCTGAAGAATGAATTGTGAAGGAAATTTGTATGTTATATCTGACACACTTCCAAGATGTCTTCTTAATACACATCCGTGTAGTGGTTGATCCTGTGGGACAAGAAATTTCTCTCAGCATTAAAGACAAACCACCATATCACACAAATGCAGGGTTCTTTTCAGACTTGGGGTTCTGTTTTAGTCCCATTCCTGTAGTATACAAGAATCTGATCAATTTTGATGATGCCTTCAAGTATATATTAAATCCTCCCAATGATTTTTCCCAGTATTTCCTTAGGATTAATCTTAGTCCCACAAGTTTAGGCACATCCGTTCTTGCCTTCTGTTGAAGGGGGATGATGATGCTCTTTACCAGTAAGACTCCCATAAATGAAGTTGGTCATGCCCACCTACTAACTTGGACCATATATAACACACATAGTGGGCTGTGAAAGCTTAAAGTATCTCAGGCTGAAGTGGCTAAGCTACCAGCCACAAGTTTTGAAGCTCTGAGTATTAATTCCAATAACTCCAGATTTGCAGACTAAAGTAGTCAAAGAATTATTTAATTGGTCAGATAAACCCTCTACATGGATTAGATACTGTCAGCTCTATTCACTTTTAGCTGTTTTAAGCATTTCTAAGTAATAAGAAGATGTCATTATCTAATTTACTAAGCACCTTATTTAGTTTAAGTAGTACTGATAGTGCTAGCCTGAATCTGATGAGAATCAACTGAAGGTGTTAAGATTTCTGCATCATAGAACCCAGTGCACCTCCCCCAAAAAGCACCCCCCAGGAACAAAACACCTGCAGTACAAAAAAAAAGAATGTCTCTAGTCTTCTGTTGATTCTGCAGCCAGGTTAGCTGAGAAGTCCCCAGTTTGTTTGGTTTGGCAGTACCCTCATCATTTGGCAGAACCCTCATCTCTTCATCCTTCCCTATTGTCATCTCTCACAAAGCTACAGGTCATTTCACAAGCAGTCATACTTTGCAATGAAAGCCATGTAGACTTGAATAAAGAGAAGTACCTCATCAGAGTTGTTTTTAAGCCTGACAAATTTCCCATCTGTATCAATTTCTTCAATAGATACACTTCCAGAAGATGAGGCATGCTGAACAGTCTTAAAGCCAGCACTACGCCCTCTCCTTTTGGCTTCTTTCATTTTCCTTTTCTTCCCATGCAGGAAGAGTCTCCCTTGACTTGTTGCTTGAGGTGCAATGCTGTGTGAAGATGGACTGGGTGACAGCTGTAGCCTAGAAGGAGTCAGATAACATTCACTTAAATCTCTGATGCACTTGTTTCTTCTCACTCCTATCCTCCCACTATAGCCAAGCCTAACAGCTTCCTATATCCAAGCTTTCCATGAAGTCTTGAATATAAGATTTTATTTTTACTGGCAAAAGTAGCTAAGTAGCTTGTTAAGTTTGGAAGACAGCCCCAGCCCTAGACTTCAGACCAAGCTTATGTCAATAAGAAAAGATTCCCAATGGCAGTAAGTACTCCTTTAAAGTCTCTACAGACCCAAATCTTTAATGGAAGTAGTTTAAGTTTTTGACCCTTCGTAGCATCTACTGAGGTCATGTTGTTTTCACCAGGCCATGTCTGGATAGGTGGGAGTTGATACAATTTCCCAGTTTCATTCATGAAACTTGATCACTGTCTTTGATACATCCCTAAGATGCAGCACAAATCTTTAAGACAGTTTAATTCTAGGGGGGGATGTCTAATGCACCTTTGAACTTTATCAGTTGGGTTTCTCAAGTTACTTCATCTTACTATACCATCTGGTGGGTGTGAGATATAAGTACCATCTACAGAAGATTATACTTCAAGAACTAAATTGTGGCACTAATCACATACTTAACTTTTATTTCTTGCCTCCTCTACATTGAGGAATATACAATTAACTAGTAGAGATCTTGGATGAACCAAGTCCTCATGTGAGGATCTTGCCATAGCCTACCTCTCTTCCTCTCCTTCCAGCATCTTTCTGTAGGCACTTATTTCCAGATCTAGAGCCAGTTTCACATCTAAGAGGTTCTCATATTCTTCCAGCTGTGCTCGTGCTTGCTCCTGGGCTTGTGCCATTTCTTCCTCTTTTTCAGTCATACGCCTTTGATAGAGATCACGATCATTATCTATTGTCTCCTGTAGCTCCCTTATTCTGTTCTCCAAAGCAACATTCTAAAATTAAGGAGAGGGAAAAATCATAACCAAAGATGAGAGGAGAGGCCAGTATTTTGAATTGGATATCAATTAAAATAATACTAAGGATATGCAGATAAAGATAGTACCTGGCTTTGATATTGATTCAGTTGAGATGTCAGAGTATCAACTCTCATCTTTGTTTCCATGAGCTCCTCCTGAGCAGCTTTGGCAAAGTCACTGTTTCTTGCTGCAGTTAGATGGGCATTCTCCATCTATGGATAAGTCACTGTTAGTAATTAGTTGCTTATGACCATGTCATTAAATAAGGAAGGAAAACCAAGTGATTTCCAGCTGTTACATCTGGAAGTAGTTATGTTTTACTTAAGTGTGCAGACACCAATAAAGTCCAGGTCTGAAAGTTTTTCTTTGCTTTTCAGGGAGGTTTACACAAGTTTGACATTCACATCAGAAAAAGTCAGCAATAATCAGGTAGTGAAAACTGCTAGATTAGGATATTTCAGTTACAGATGCATGAAGTCTTGGTATTAAGTAAACTGATTCTCCAGAAGAACCGTGGAGAACATGTTTAGAAGTTGCTTATCAAAGCATGGGGCTACAGGATATTAGGTGTGCTTATCAAACTATTGCTCTTCCCTACAAGTCCTATTGCCACACAGTCCCTGCATCACTATAGGCAGCACTAAGCTATTTCTAGAGCAATTCAGTCTTGAGACGTTCCAAGAAAGGATAAAGTAGAGCCATACTTATACAAGAGGCACTCACAAAATTTCCAGTGGAAACCTGGAAAGAAGCATCCAAAAGGAATTCACTGAGTTGGCACAGAAGTTGGAACAGTTGGAAAGCCAGAAGAACCAGGAAGAAATGAACACATACTTGAGAGTAGCAGATCAGTAATCCCTTCACTGAGTGTTAAAGAACGCATGAGCTACCAACACCCTGCACTGCAATCAACTAAGAAACCCCTGGAATCTTACCTATCGAGAGTATAAACCTGAAGTACTATTTTTTTCCTGCATAATGCTAGGAAAGAGGTAACAGTAGTTCTGCAAGACAACCTGTCAAGCACTTCCATAGCCACCCTCTCCGCCTCCTCCATACCAGCAACTGGAAAGGGACACGTGCACTCATACATTTGAAAGTGCTCTTGAGCTGTAAGAATACCTTATTTCATGCATTTTATTAACACTATAATCAGTAGACAAAGCTTTATTCAATAATACTGAAGTTACTCAATACACACATAGCACACCTTAGTCCTGAATTTGTCAGGCAAGCTCTCAGATTTGTTAGAATTCTGAATTATGAATTATGATCAACTTTGTTACATCAGCTATTCCTAATTGTTCCTGGAGGGACAGTATTTATGCTTGAAGCAGTTTTGTTTGGGACCAAGTGTTCATAGAAGTTCTACTGTCAAGTTTCACACTGCTTCAGAATTCCATATTATGCCAGGAAGCTCTGCACTGAATGCAAGGGCTCCATCAGACAGATATTTATGCTAGTGACTTTAATCATACCGAGGTGCAGAGAACTTACTCTTGCTTTATTCGCATCTTTACAGACTCACTTTTGCACTGAATGTTCGCTCCAGCTCCTCTTTGTATCCTTGAATTTGTTCTTCATGATGTTTTCTGAGCCCCTGCAGAGCATCTGAGAGCTTACTCTCAAATTCTCTCTGACGGCCAGATTCTATTTCTGCTATCCTGCTCTCATGGACTCTTTTTGTCTCCTTGAGCTCCTAGGCAAAGACAACATTCAAAAAATAAGCAACCCAATACAATTTGATTTGAGACTGGACTTACTGTACCAGCTAACAAGTCATTCAATATCAAAGTGGATTTATCATTGAGTGTACAGTAATTCATCTTTATTCACATCTTAGATATTCATCCATTAGGTCAAGTGCTTCCACCTTGCTAGCTGCACTGGCTTGTTTTGCTTCCTTACTGTCAACATTGCTTAAACTAAAATGCAGCAGCTCACATTTAATTTTAAGACTAATTCTTTGACCAAGATGGACTTCTCTGCTTTTCTTTTAGAGTGCATGCATATACACTTCTGTTCCTTTAAGCACTGTTACTTCACCTATTCTTGTTTTAGTCAAAAAGTAATAGCAGTTGGTTAGAGACATTGTAATTCTCTATCACTTAAACCACATGCTTTGAGATTCCTTCTAGTCAGAAGGAAGTTGGTTTACATTCACAGGTTTTAGTCCTGTGTACTGACTTCTCACATAAAGGTTACCAGACACCTTTGATAAGTGTTAAGGAAGTAGCAAACAGAAGTTGCTTATTAAAGGAGATTTAACTTAGTTTGATTTTAAATGATTCCAGATGTTGCTAGAAAATTAACTGTAATATATGCCCTTTCAGTTACACAAAGTAGTATATTGGGATTATAGTTACCTTCAGAAGTGCAGCCTGAGAAAATTATCTCATATTCCAGATACCTATTGGTACTATGCCAGTTAACATGAGGCTGTGTACTTTCTTGAAGTCTTCCTAGTTAGGTGGATTTTATTGGCTGGTGTCATAGGTTGACTCAGCTAGTTACCTTTTTAAGGATACAGCACATCTTAACATTGCTTTTAAGTGCATCCAGGGATCATGGCCACCCAAAAAAATCCTTGTTAATAAGCTAAAACATACATCTTCATGAAGGCGTTTCTGGAACATCATTTCTTCCTGCAAAGTTTTCACATGATTTTCCAGGTCCACTCTCTTCAACATTTCACTGTGGAGGTGCTTTTTGGTATCTTCCAGTGACAGCTGCAGCTAGAAGAAACATCAATATAATTAAAATTAAGAGGTCTTTTTTCTAAACCAAGACAGTCAGGTTATTACAGGTCATTCCACTTCATTCCCACAGCAATCAAAACACACTGCTTATATGAAATTGGTTACTCTAAGTCCCTGTTTCAGTGGGATCCAGCATATTAGCAACCAAAAGAATCCTATTTAATGATGTAGAACAGATTTCCCACAAGGCAAATATAGAGCAGCCCTTAACCCCACCAGCTAAGTTTGATGCCTCAAACTTCTGATGAATCAATTGTACCATCCATACAAATTACTCTCCTTCACAACACTAAGTTTTCCAAACTTCTCCCTAACTTCCAATATCATTTGTTTGATGCTTAACAAGTGAAATCCTCCAAAAATAGCCTAACTATGTTGGCAAACTATTACACACTTGCAGTGTTGGAGTGTGCTGCTTTAATGATACAAGTTTGGGGTTTTTTTTCTAAAGTTTCTCCTAAAGATTTGAAATCAGTTTATTCAGTGATCACATTAAAGCATGAATATACAAAAGCAATGCTCTTAGAAATACATTGATAATCAGCAACTCAAGCAGAGTTCATTTTAGCAGTACAAGAGCCTACCAAAAGGTAGTTAGAATTTATTTATTCTACCTAGGTTTAAGCATAGTAAAGCAGGGTCCATCAAATACTCCATTTGCTGACACGAGAGAATGCTGCAGGGGCTATAGCAGTACAACATATTCCAACTTACTTTGTCATTACAACAAGCATTACATACCATGGTCACAGAATAGAATTAAAGGTAGCAACAGCATGTGGAAGTTTTAACAGACCCAACTACCAGCAGCACTTGCTTCCAGCAAGACTGCAGAAACCTGTGGCAGTGACAGGTGGACAAAGAAGTCTTTCCCTGCTTTTAAATCTCAATAACTAGTTGGGGAAAACCAAGCAAAGCTTCAGGAACAAAAGCAAAGCTGAAATTCCAGGAACAAGTCTTACAGTGACTAGTTGATCCTTTAATTCATGAAGGTCATTCTCCAAAGCTCGGTTCTCGTTCAGAGCCGTGGCTAGGTCTGCTTCCCGCACATTCAGCTGAGCATCGAGGTCTCTCACACGAGCCTGGGCCAGGTTTAAATCAGCTTCTGTTTTTGCATTCCTACAAGTGAAAGTTTCACAGACATGAGTGGCAGCTGGGGAGGGAGAAGGTTTGTTTTTAACATGTTCACCTTTGCAGGGGCCTGCGGCAGGACTGACAGAGGAGAGGTCAGTTAACACCGGCAGGGAGAGCCCAGGCTGTGAAACAAACCAGGCAGGCCCCTCAGACAACTGTCTTTTGTTTAACCAGAAAGATTTCTGACCCAGTTTCCAGCCTGTTTTGTGTGAATCCTGCACAGAAGCCAGCAATGTTCCACGGCATCGCTGACCGTGGAGGGACGGGCCAGCACAGGCCACCGGCCCCACGGGAGGGACGAGTCACACAAAGCCGAAGTT
>NW_010139602.1:22853-28215 GCF_000699245.1 Pterocles gutturalis | reverse complement strand
TAATATAACCTCAGGTTGTGAAAGAGCAGCCAGCAGTAAGGGGCAGCCAGCAAGTCCTACTGCAATGGTCCCCGCAAGCCTTACTGACCATGTTTTGCTTCAGACGCAAACTGGCCTCATTTTCTAACCAGCTGGACTCTGCAGCCCTTTCCCAGCCTACGAGGAGGTTTAATTGTACCTTCAGCTTACAAGTGTTGCTTGCTTTTCAGCTGTCTCGGTTCACGCCTTTAACCAGACCGTCACTCAGCCTTTCCTGGCAGATACTGGCCGCGTGCAGTACATCAGCGAGCCACATTCTTGCCCAGAGCAGAAAAATCTCAGTACTGCAACAGTGTATTAAAGCAGTCATTGGGCGAATCATCGATATCACTGCAAATGGCTGCTATTGCTTTCCTAAAACATTTCTGAATTAACTTTCACAGCTCTAGAGTACACATACCCCTGAAGGTAAATCCTTTCTGCCTGCAAAGAATAATTTTAACATCAGAAACACGGCTATAACAAACCATCTATAGAAAGGCACGCAGACACTAGGAGCAAGGTACTGATTTTAATTTTTTTAATTAAGTTCTCAGCTACAACTACTATTACTGGTTTTGCACTAACAATATTACTAATGGTTCATCTAATTAATTTTCCAAATAAACCTATTTAGGTAGAACCTATTTACACTTCTAATCTTAATGCATCATGAAGTAAAACAGTTTTTTCTCTGTACGTTTAAGGCTCAAGGGAAACTTCAAATCCTGCTACCTACACAGTGACCTCGTTGAAACTACTGAAGTAAATGCAACAAGTTTTCAGAGCTTCCACGGCATCACAGACACCTGTCCTTGCATCTCCAACTACACCAAAAAGCTACCCTAAGTAACTGGATTTTGTTAGGCTGTTAGGAGGGCCAGATATGTCAAGTTTTTGGGGTGGGTTGTTTTGGGGTTTTTTTTGGTATAATGGAAACATTAAACAGTATTTTACTACCTGAGAAATTGTCTCAATAACTAGTAAAGAGCCCCCTTCAGCTTTTATTTTCCATATTAAAAAAAAATCAGAAATGAAAACTTGAGGGGAAAATACTGGGCCAAGATTAAAACAACTTTTCTTCTTTCCAGAGCAGATGCAAAGAAACCTCTTCACACTCTCTCATCTCTTCATTTATAGGACTTGTAAAAGGGAAACAAACTATTTAGAAAGTCGCATTTCACTGCTGACTGCTCAAATTAGTACATCCAGCAGAACCACTTTAACCAAGGAATTCAGGCACACAAACAGCTGCTGACTTCAAGGACTCCAGCAGCAGCCAGGACAGTTTGGAGCTAACCGCTGCATCCCTACGCCACCCTACTTCTACATCAGCACGCGGTGTCGAAGCCCCGAACCATCCCGCACACACCTCCTACAAGCAAAGTCGCTCAGATGAAGCATCATTTCCCAAAGCATTTGCACCGTCTGGACACCCTGAGTCGGGTGCAAGGCAAAATTCAAATTACACTGCACAGGCAAAATTCAAATTACACTGCACAATGCTGCGTAAAAAAGCTGCAAGCTGTAGGTTTTTCTCTGCACTATGTTCATGGGTAAACCGCTCTCCCCTATACAATTAACAAGCCCATTAACAATACTTCAGATGAAAGGTAACGTAAGTAACATCTCAGTAGCAAATTTCAGACTAAACTAATAATGAGATGATTCATCAAAAATAGATTAGCCTAAATTAAGATTAACTATATTTGCAATTTGGCTGCCTGGTGCAAAGTTAAAATACTTCAAGGGTTATTCCTAGATTCCCAGAGGGAATTTGGGTTTAGATCTCTGCTGCTGGCTCCATGTAAAACCAGCTCTGGCCAAATCTAGTTCCCTCAACATGCCGGCCAGAAGACAGCACAACCCTCCACAAGAAGGTGTCCAAAAAGCCGCATGAAGGATGGGGCATTAACGGGCACCAGGAACACAGACACTGCAGCCAGAGCTGGATCAGGAAGCCATTTCTTCAAAACCTGATTTTTTTTTTTTCTCATACCCACTACTGCTTAACACATGCACTGGTACGTATTACCTTTTTCTTCCCCTAAGACCTAGAAAAGACCCACAGCTCTTTAACCCTCGAGCAAAACAATAAAACAGAAGGAAGAGAAGCTGCGCACACGTCCTTCCAGCTTGACAAAAGCAGCTGAGCAACGAGCACAAACACCACGTATCACAGCCTACATAACTGAAGAGTAACTTAAAAATAAGCCACTCCAAACAACTACAAGCCCACAGCCACAAATTCACTGGCATAAAATACTAATACACTAGGACTGGAGAACCAAAGGAAGCTTTAAGCTTCAATTAAACATCCAATACTTTTCTCCAAGTACGCCTGTGTATTTTCTCTAGTTTTTCTAAGACCAGATTCTGGCACTTCTTCCTCTACATCCCTCCTCGCTTTCCCTGGCCAACAGAACTACACCAGAATTTATCCTCATTCTTTGGTTTTTGCTCTTCCCCAAGGATCAGCAAAACTTCAACTAGATTTTGAAGGGGTTCCTATACAAATTTTCTCTGTAAAAGTTATAAAAAGGTTATTCAAAAACACTGAGGCATCTGAAATAGGAAAATTGCAGTAACCCTCAATTATTTGTCTTCTGCAAAATAGAAGGTATTTGCACACAAAAGAAATATAGAAAAAGTAGTCACCACAATAAAACTGAAGCCTAAAACCAGTCAGCTACTCCAAGAACGAGTTGTGTGCTGTTTTAAGCCCAGTTTTTTCCTCCAAAGATGTATGGCAACTTATCCCAGGTTTGGCAACTCACGAAACCGTATCGATCCATCGTAACTACTAAGGAAATCCCAATCACTCATTAAGTGTCTGAAACACAATCTTCGGCTTATCCTCAATTTCAGTGTGTTTTTGTAATTGCTGACACCCAAGCAACTGGAAGTCTGGAGAAAACCTTACCTCAAAAAAGGCTGTGGACTAACTTCAGCTACAGAAAGCAGCCTTCAATAATGTAAGATATATTTAAAAAAAAAAAAAAACCCAAGTCATTTTTTCTTATATCAACTCAGCCTTGCCCGGGGTTAGCCTGACACTCTGCATTTGAGCGCCGATTTCATCTAGGTAAGAAAAGGAATGTGCAATGGCATAATTTAGATTTCACACGATGTATATAATAGATGTCTAAATGCTCCTGACCTGTAAGGCCAGCACCACTTCCCTCTACAACTTCAAGTTACAATGGATTAATACAAAAAAGCACATTATTGTAAGACTCTACAGAAAAAGATTTGAGAACGAGAGGAAGAGTTGCCCAATGTCTCAGGTTCCTCTTTTTGGAAGATTGTTTTTGATCTGTATCACATCAGTGACTCACTTTACACGACAGCACACCACCCGTAGTGGCGTCAGTGAACGGTGGTGAGCTGCTGCACGGGGCAGCGGATCGAAAAGGCAGGGGACAGCTGAAACCAACATATCGTGCGACGAAGCCTCGAAACCAAAGCTGTGACCACCGCAGCGTGCCAGCAATCATCTCCTCACTTTCTGAAGACAGTTGGGTTTGATGTCACTTCAACAGGAAAACTGCTGTACGTTTCTTTTATTTCTGAACAAAAGGATAGCACCACACAAAGTGCCAGCCGCGGGTTCTGTGGCCTGATGGGGAATCCGAAAGGGCTTCTGCTTCCAACAAGCTACACTGAAGGGGAGCTTCGAAGATAGCAGGGCTCAACAAGAATTTAATAGATGCTGCAGGACAATATCAAAGTCTCTGCAGCAGAATGATGACAATCACTTAGCAGCAGGCATCCTGCATTTTTATTATTCAGGTACTGAATTCAAAGGCATTTGGCCTAATTTTCATCATTTTTCCCAAGACACATACTTACATATAAGCTGGAGACTATCAAATTACATTTACACTAACAACCTGAGCTTAAATGTACAGAATTACACCTGGATCCCTGCAACATTACAAGGAATTTTTGTATTATATGCCTTGAATAAATCTCTAGTTCAAGTATCTTCAACAGCAGACAAAAGTACTATGATTTTCAAAGTTCAATTGTGCATTCCAATTCTGCAATAGTATACACAACTTCAGGATCAAGAAGATATCTTTAAAGTGATTTTTCAAGCAGGGCATTTAATTATTAGCTACGGAATAACTCATAAAGAGAACTTCCAAGTCTGCTTTCATTCATTTGTAATTTTTTTTAAAATTTAATTTAAATTTTTTAAATTTTCTATCAAATTTAAACTCAACAGCCCTAATCCATTTAGCACAATTACATGCAACATTTATCAGTTACAAAATGAAAAAAAGGAGGTCCAGGGAAACCTAGGAATGGCCTGCTAAGCACCCCAGGAACGGGGGATTTCACTCCCCCCAGCACAAGCACGGCCCTACTAGAAGGCAGGCTGAGAGCAAGGCACCTTACCCAGCAAATCTCTCTGCACCGTAACAGGATCAGACAGCAAAAAAATCCTCTTTTTCAAAGGAGGCTGAGAAAGCACAAACACCGAAGGTGTGGCTAACAGCGTCCCTCCGCTCAAAGACTTCTTCTGCAGATACACTGTGAAAGGTATCAGGAATAACAGCTCCTGCCCGCTACTTGTGAAGTACATTTAAGCTTAGTGTAGTTGTGTTAGTTTTTCTGAGGAATGTAAAGTTACATTTGAAGTCATGCTTATCTGTTGCAGCAAGAAACAACAGCTCTGGATTTACTGAGGCAAGGTCTAGTATCTTGCGTTGATACATGAATCCATCACCAAAACATGTACTCGCCTCCTTAGGGACATATCCTTCCCAGTCTGAGAGACTGGAGATTGTGATCTCTGAAGAGCACAAGAGAGAAACACTAGAAGAAGGCAGGCTAGCAAGCGATCCAAAGGAATAAGGACCAATTCTCTAAGCTCATGTTACTTTTTCTACGTCTGGAAGTCCCTTCTGCAGCAGACAGCAGCTTACTGAAATATCTCAAGAGAGAGTCATATCACCACTTCCTCCCAATCTTTATCATAAAAGATTATTGATTAAAGAAATTACTAGCTTCAGAATACCAGCAACTTCTGAAGAAAAGACAAAGATGAGAACTGCCCACCAACTAACAGCCACAGGCGAAATAACTGGAAAAGCTGTTCAGAGAGAAAACCAGGCTCCTGAAAGGATTCACTCAAGCAAGCTCGCATCCCAGGGATGAAGCGTGGGATCCTCAGCGCTCTCTAAAAACTGCTGAAAACAACAAACTCCAAAACAAGCACTCGCATATGTTAGGTTGTTTACACCAGCAACCCCCTTTACCCACCAGCAGGAAGGTGAGTGGGTGGCAGCACCACAACACCCCACGCGGAGAAGCCGCTGCAGATGACCCCAGCCCT
>NW_010139602.1:0-22840 GCF_000699245.1 Pterocles gutturalis | reverse complement strand
GGCTGCCGCTCCCCTCCCAGCCCACAGGCACCATTTGCTGCCCTGACCAAAACCAACACAGCTGGACCCATTCGGCAGAGGCCACGGTCAGCTACAAGTGACTGACGTACAGAGTCCGGGGAAAATCAGGAACCAAAACTTGCAGATATTTAGCCCATTTGCTAGTCTTCTAGCAGAATTCTGCTCCCCAGCTAACAAACTAAAGAGGAAGAGCTCTGGTTTGTAGCTCAACACTAGCGCATCAGCTAAGTTTAAAGTAATCCAGTAAGTAACCACTCTCTTCTACTTAAAAATAAACAAAATTAATTGACCCAATAAAGAGAAGGTCTCTCTTCTTGCCCTTACGAATGAACAGGCTTAGTTAGCAATTAAAGTCACAGAACTAAAAGCACTCAGATACACAAAGGATCACCACCAGCTGCTGTCACCATAGGAGACTGCAGCCAGAAAACCAGCCCCAGTTCTGGCACTCCACTGCAAGAAATACCCTGGGATACTGGAGTGTGGTCTGGCGGAGACCACCAGGAGGGCTGGGCACTGGAGCACAAGGGAGGAGGGGGGAAAAAGAAAAAAAAAAAAAAAAAAGGGTGAAATATACGATGTTACCCCTTGAAAAATACTTGCAATATATGCAACGCCAAATTGAGCTGTCACATCAGTCCTCAGAGTATGCAAAACACAGATACTAAGAAATGAAAAAAAAAAAAAGTAGTATGAGAAACTGCTGAAAACAAAATCCAAACTGCTATTAATTTTGAGAGGAGACTCCAGCTTTAGCCAGAAGAAACAACAATACTGGGAAGCACTGCTGCTGACTAACAGAGGGAAAACTGGACATTTTTACATTGGATCTACAAATGGGGTAATTCAGGCCATCTCACTGCACAAAATGGATATCTTTAATTGCTTCTACAATACTATGTTTAGTTTTAAAGTCTTCTGTCTCGGAAAGAAGTCTGTTTAAAATAGAGAGACAAGCACAAATATTTCAGATATTGGAGAACATTCTGTTCCCTTAAAGAAAAGGAATCAAATATGCATTTCTTTTTAATGGACCTGTTGGACTGTTTCCAAAAAGAAATGGTAACAGTCCCACTGTTTTGAGGCAAAATACCAGAAAACATGTCAAAGAGGTATTTGTAAATTCCTTCAAACCTAACAGAAGCAGCAAAGCAGTTGTCTGGCTATGACAACTCAATTTAACAGCTGCATAGAAGACTAACATTTTCAAAAGGACGCAGACTACACAGCGACGGGCTATTCATCATTTTCCAATTTGTGATTTCATGCACCGTTTCAGCAGAATGCATCTACTGCACTCATTGTCATTTTAAGAATCCTGCATCCTGTCTGTGTCTGAATTTGTACTGTGAAAAAAAGGAAGATTAAGTTTTCAAGTCAGTAAATCGGAATTCCTAGTCTTAAAATATTTTTTTTCCACCTATAGTTTCCATTGTACTTCCTTGTGGTATCTGAATAGAAACATCAATGAACAGAAGCTCAAAATTAGTAAAGAATAACAAATAGAAGCTTAAACAAGTTAATGCTAAATTGTATCTTAGCAGTAAACAAAGATACACTTCCTTCTTTGTGCCTCAGCTCAGCTGTGATAGCACCGGGATCCCTTACTGCTAACAAATAATTTCCTTTGCCGGGAATGCTACTGTAAGGAAAAAAAATATTAAAACTCTAATGCTCCAGAACTCCACTTGCCATTGACAAATAGTAAATTCTTCTGAACAGTAATAAATTACGAATTGGCCAATTCAAAAGGCTTTTAAGACCACATTTTTGGTGAAGATAGCTTCCAGTTATGGAGAGTAAATCAATACACCCCGTCTTCATCTATACTACTGGCAACAACTAAGTCAATGTCACCTTCCTACTGCTTGTCCATCAGCAGGACATGCGGCGTAAGACTGAAAATGCAGACCAAGGAAAACCTATAAAACCTACAGAGCTGGAGATCCCACTGTGCAGAAGTCAAGGATACAGGGCAGGTAAAGCCAAGAACGCTACCGCAAGCCTACGGACCACTGGGCCAGCAGGCTGGGAGGAGCCGGGGCAGCTGCACGTCAGAGAAAGTCACTCAGTGAATTGTGAGATCTGGCCTCCGGAGGAACAGGAGGACTTCTCACCCTGGAAGTGAGAGGTTTATTGATCCTGTAGTGAGCCAGTGCTCTGTTAAAGCTTCCAAGCTACATACCCCACGCGTGAACATAAGAGGAAGAGCAGGACACTATGGACAATTAAGCTGAAAATTTTAAGGACAATAATTAGAAAGCTGTAGAAAAAAAAAATTTAACATGTTGGGGGGTCTAAATACGCAAGAAAAAACTAAGCAGAGTTTTAGAAGAGAGATACAATGATCTCTTTTAAAAAGTCACGGAAAAGTGTAACTGAATACAAGGAAGAAAGAGTTGGTTGAGCAGTGTTTGGTTACTGAGTTAATTTCGATACATCTATCTAACAATTTATTCCCCAAGCATTATTTCATCACATCCTACATTGTGCAAGAATTTCAAGGTACTTATCTTCTGTTGCTTAACGATTAGTCTCCAGCTCACACTGGAGGTGTTTACATACAGATCTAAGAACACTGGAGGTTTCTCTGTGCGTGACAGGGCTGTTGGAGCTATTTCCCAAATCAGCGTGACAAAAGGTGTTAAAACCCCTGCAATGCTTCACCAGGACGAAGCTGTGGCAGGTGATGTAGCCATATGGTTCATTACACAACATGTAACAGAACCAGTTTCTCTAACACCTCAGAGACCAGTATGCTTTTAATCTTGTGGTCAAATCCCTATCAGAGAGAGGAGGAAAACAGCAGCTACCTGAATCCAAGGGTGTTCATAATGGTAAGCTCCCTGGTACAACAACATTATTAAAGGTAATTAAGTAGTTAAAAATAAGGCCTCAGAATCTACAGTACTTTCGGGTATTATGAACTAACATTTAACACATGCTTTTCAATACAACAAGTTGTAAGTGTCAAGGACTTTATTTACAAATATTAATTATGTTGACAATCAGAATAGATGAGAGCAAGCTTCAAGTACCACAAATGGGAATAATTTTTTTTTACCAAATCATTATATATTATTATATCTCTGTTCACTAACAGCTCACAGAATGCAGAAAGTAAATACTTCTCCAGTGAACTACAGGAACTATGAAGGTATTTTACTGTGTAAGAAAAAGCACAGAATACAAAACCAGACTAATTGTGGAGAATGGGAATGCTACCTCCAATCCCCTGGCATCAGAGGATATTTACTTAAATGTCACAGCTTGATTTTAGAAGAGCCTAATTAAGTTTTATGATTACTAACAACATTATGGAAAGGCAAGAGTAAACCTAATCTCTGCTTGCTTCTTTTAGACTGATGGTAGATTACTCTTTAAGCCTAAATGTTTGAAAAAGCACTAAGACTGAATAGAAGCTGCCTGAAGAAATCCTACAAGGCTCCAGATTTAAGACTAGGTTTTTTTTCCCCCCCTCTTTCTGGTCCATTCACTATTTACTCTACACATACAACACACACAGATAATAGATAACTCCCAGGTAATTTCTATGAATCACCAAAGGGCTTCTATATTTCCCTTCTTAAAGCTTCCTGTTCATCAAACTTACACTAATTGAACGTGTGCTACACAAGGAAGATCTCCTGGTATATATGCCCTACCTGTTTTACACATGGGCTTATAGATCAGGAAACAGTGAAGGGCAAGTCATGGTACCAAAAATAAAAAAATGGGGAAAAGCAGCTGGTGCCACTTTCACTTCCAAGTTCCCCTTTGGGCGTCACTGAGTCACATGCTGAAAGGAGAACCTTTCTTCTTTTTCTAAATATCTCCCACAGATGCTTCTAAAAGATTCAAAACCTCTTACTCCTGGTTGCAGTTCTACAAAACTTGGACTTTAAAAAATAAAAAGTAAAAAAAACAGCTTTTATTTTGGAACAAAATTTAAATCAAAGCTCTCTGTCCACCTCCCCAAGCAGCGTGCCCCACAGGTACCTGCGTAGGACAGTCATCCCTCTTATTCTCTAACCAACCCACCAGGAGGGTGCAGCCAGCAGAAAAGCAGAAGCTCTGCACCACGCAGAGGGGCCAAACACCTGGTGAAACCCCTCCTGGGTAACTCCTGAAGCACAACAGGCTGGATACACAAAATGGTTTCTTTCCACACACTGGGCTCCCAACAGCTTCAAAGCAATCCCACCAGCTTGGACAACGTGCTGTCCTTGCAGTGATGTACCTACTGCTCAAAGTGGCTAACCCTGGTAGCTGCTACTATTATACACGTAAAAATGTTCTGGGATTGTTAAATTCCTACAGCTGACAGATCTGCAACAGTTCCTGAAAACAATATAGGTTTGAGAAATTTTTCAAAGTGACCCATCCCAACATAACAGGTGCACTAGCTATGGTTTTTAATTATACGACACTGCATCTACATGATAACAGGTTTCCAAAAATCTTGTGCATAAAGCAGTATGTTCATGAACAAACTGGTTTGTATGTTATCCTGAAACCAACATTATCAACAGAATAATACAAGGTATTCTGTACCAATTAATCTATCACCCATTCTGGTCTGCGCGTTCACCTGTTCGATTTACAGTTAACTTCTATATACCTACTGACAGATACGGTAACACAAAGGCAAAAAGTGTTCATAATAAATAGGTTTACTATTATTTCAGTTCAATATACAGATTTTTCTGTTTGTAATATTGTTTTTTAAAAAAAGTTCAGTCAGAAAAAAAAAAATAACCAAACAGTTCATTTGCCATGGTGTACTAACTGATGAGAAATTTCCAAAGAGCTGATTAATAAGAAAGTTGGGGCAGTCAAAGTTCTCAGATTCATCATGAAGGAGTCCCTGCAACCCCCACAGCAGGCGTTTGCAGAGATGCAGACCTTGCCTGCAGCAGGGAACCTGAGCTTGCTAAGCAGTGCCCTAGCCTGAGGAGGGTTTTTGGAATTCCCTGTGCATGGGGCCAGAGCCAGCTCTGCCCAGTGCTTGCAGTCCATGGAACCAAGATCTACATCTACCATTCCAAAGACCGTTATTAACAGCAAAACTGCTCCTATCCTGAAACAGTTCTCACACTGTGAAATACAGTTAGGCATAAATCACAAATTCAAAAGTTAGGTCAAGAGAAGGTAAAAAAATTAAGCAAGAAAGCGCAGGATAGCAACCCTAGGTGTGCACTGAAGAACAGCCCCGTGACAGCAAGCAGCAGCGGTTTCAAGCCCACGCTCACGTCCCTCACCAGGGTTCATTCACAAGCCCTGAAACCATTACTGGCCCATCCCACTAGGCTCCATCCAACCTACTCCCAACATCACTATCCAGCTTAAAAGCAACTCTGATACTTGCTGAAAATTTCCGAGATGCAATTTGGCCACTGACAAGTGAGGTTCCAGGAGAAAAAAATTTCAGAATTCCCAATGAAAAAAGTTTTATTTTACTTTTCCCAGTGAGGGGGCAAAGGCTGAGGATCAGGGCCAGAGAGCAGGAAGATATTCTATTAGAATTAGCTTGTAAATATTCCCAAGACAGACACCACACCTCTGTGACTTTGCCCTGTCATGACTATAAGCACCTACTATAACCATTATACGGCCATGAGGTAGTGTTAATCTCTATAAAAGTATATTATCCATCTTTACGTTTATCTCAGTCATGGGTTTTTCCCCCCTTTGAATAGTATTTCAAAATTGGAAACAAAACATTCAAACAGAAAAATGTGTTTGTATTTTAACAGAAAATTTGAAGAAATTTTTAGTTCTGAAACTCAAATTTGCTGAAACTCAAGAGGCTCCATTTTTCAGGCAAGAGGGGAGATTTTGAAACACATGGTTACTTGCTAAAGCAAGATATTAGGGTTATCCAGTGTCTGAACTCAAACGGACCGACTGCAAACAAAAACAATTTAAGTATTCATTTTGTATACATGAAAGACTGACCCACCGAATAATGCTATTATGTTATAAAAGATGCTAAAATTCAATAATAGTTATGTTCTGCTAAAGATGTTACATTCAGAAACACTTTAGGAAGTGCCACACAGTTACTACACATGTTCTGCATTTTCTTTCGAGGGGAGTTCAAAGTTGTTAGCTAGTATCAAAATCTCCCTTTTTATGGTTTTCAATCCCTCCTGAACCAGTGAAGAAACAGTTCCCCCATCTATAAATTACGCAGGCTCAGCTTCAACAGCTTACTAGAAGAAAAACAGAGAACTCGAGATTTAGCGTTCTACGCAGAGTAAGCCCCCTATCCCTCATTCTTCACTTTTTAAAGTTTAGAAGTTAACAGAGTAACCCAAAGAGCTCCAGGACCCCATGCTAACTATTCTGCAGTCAAACATGCGCAGCGACTGTAATGTAAGGCCACAACCAGGATCACACTTAGAAAATAAAAAGCTTATCCTTTCTAAATTAAATCACACAAATATTACAGGCTAATCAGTTCATGGCAGTTTAAGAGAAACGGCAAAGCTCATCATGTTATTTTTTTAAATTAAATGAGAAAGCAAAATGTAGCAGGCAACATGCAGGACTATGCTACTTATATCACAACGTCAGTAAACAGGCAATAAAACCCCAAAGCTCACCACCCCCCCAAGAGCCTACTGTACAGAAAGCCCTCTTAAGATTCACTCCTCCAATGCAGTTAAGTAGAAGATTTTCAGAAAAGGATGCACAAAAAACATTTAGCAGACTTAACAATTGGATTAAACAAGAGTCCTGAGAGTTTAACAAATGTTCAACAGCATACGCATAACATTTACAACAAGAAAGAAGAAAGGCACCTGGAGACATCTGACACTGGGCATGCTCTGCAGGCATCTCAGTGCGCACATGCTCTCTACCAGGTTGGAGCAGCCTAGCCACAAAGACCTTGGCACAGAACACTGCAGGGTGACAAAAAGGAAGGAAGAGAAGAAGCAGTTAGATGCCACAACAAATCACTCAAGGCAGGCAACTCATTAGTACGTTAACGTGGGTACTTATCTATGTTATTTCTACATTAAGCACAAGGTTAGCAGCCAAGGGTAAAATAACCACTGAAGATCCTGTGCAGAAAATAAGCCATCCCTCTGTCCTATCAAGGAGAATAACGAGCTGATTTTCCTCTTTTGCAACTGCTTGGCTTTAGCTCCCAGCTGAACATCTTAACTTACTCCCAGTAGTATCAGAGTTGTTACAGTTTGGGTCTGCAGCGGGGGAAGATGTCTCACCCAGCAAACCGGCCTGGCCGTGACTGCTTGCGAGGTTTTTACCTCTGGAGACACCCTTGGGGAACAGAAGTGCAGGAGCTTTTCATTAGGGTCACAAATATTCAGAATACAACCAGGAGGAGCTTTGGTAATCACGGTTTCGCACCCCACACTGCCTCAACTGTCTCAAACAATTTGTGCTTATTTACTCCAACAGCAAAGGCAACACGAACTTCTGAGGTTACAGTCCATGTACCAGGACACTGACAACCAAAACATGTATTTTTTAGAGAGGAACAACACTTAGCTAAGTTCAAATTGTGAGACCAAGTTCTGCTGGGGAAAAAAGTTTGTACTACCAGTTGAGGGTATCCTAAAGCCGAATTATACCCTAATTACATTTATTGCTCATACCACCACCCAAGCCAGAAAGAATCAAGCTTAACTACCAGACTCCACACTGCTGACACTAGAAGTTAAGAAAAGTTTGGAAATGCTTTTTGTTTCTTTTCTGAAGCTGAAGAAATTATATCAGACTCCCCAAACCTTTCACAGCTCCATGATACCATTTCCCAGCTCCTTTTAAGGACAGAGTAGTACATGCACTACATAACCACCAGACAAACTTCGGGAAAAGGATTCAATTCCTCACTAGAAAGCAACGCACAAACCCAGCTCTAGAATTTGGCACAGACTTAGCTTTCAATATTTTTTTTACACAGGCTTCCAACTTAGTTATGACAAGCACCACACAGTTATGAAAAATCCCACACAGATCAAAGTGCAAGTGGAATAACCAGAGGTGAAGGCTCAGGGAAAGCAGTCTGTGCCAGTAATGAGAGGAAGGAGGGAGCCCAGAGCAACCAAAGAGGTTAAAAACCTTTTTTTTTTCCTATTTCATACCTTATGAATAAAACAAAAGAAAGCCTAATATTTTCACCTCCGTGCTAAGGAGAGAAATTAAAGCAAAAACAGGGCAAGAATGACCCCAGCAGTACCAAAAAACCCTGGAATTCCCTCTCCTCATATCCAGCAAGAAGGTTGCAGTTCCGTACGGATGTTCTGTGCCCCACACTTGCCACGTGAAGAGGGGGTGCATGTGCCTTATGTACAAAGGTAAAAACAAACGTACTTATGCTGTACTGTGGTATTCTTCCTTCAACATCAAAATAAATCACAGGTTTTATTAATACAGTTTCTTATTTAAAGTTTAGAGAATTGCAATTTTTCATTTAGCTATCGAGTAATTAATCCAGTATATCTATAATTACTTTGCAATAATTTACTTTGGCACATCCTCACATAAACACTCGAAATTTAGTTCCTAGAATTGTTTGAGATAGTCAACCAGCGACATCAGGGAAACTACCTTAATTTCAACAAGACACCAAAAAAAGATTGTCATATTTTTAAAGGATGGACTGCTCACACCCCCTGACCATGATATTGAAGATGTAGGATGTCACATAGACCCTTCTCAGCTCTGTTTCCAAACAAGCATACACAATTCAAGAAACTTCCTTTCTAATCTGTTTTGTTATTTAACCCTACTTGCCACAATAACTGAACGGTGTTTCCACAACACTGAACCATTGAAATTCAGGGCATCACGGCAGGTATTTATCAGAGCCCAAATAAATTTTCACATTTTTAAACATACAGGCCCAGTAAAAATTTTAATTCTTCTCACATCGCTTTGTAGAAGTCAGTGATTTTCAGATAAGATGTACAAAACTGTCTGTACAAAGTGTATAATGAATCCACACCTACAGGAGACCACAAATGATAAGCTAAAAATCACCAGGTTAGGTTATTAGACTGTGTTTTCTTTTAAGAACTAAGAACTTAAGAGAAATATGGGTGATGAGAACAATTTTTTAATTTAGTTCAAAATGCATTATACACAGAGGCCATTTCCGTGCCAAGTTTAAGGCACGGAAAAACCTTTCCACAGAATTACGAAACCCTGAATAAAAGGATTTATAAAAATCACTGGACAGTTAGCTGTAGCAATGATATTGCACAAGACTACACATTAAATATTGCATTCTACTTCACACTGCAACAGGAATGTGCAAATATTTGTGTGCTTCACTGACATGTTATTTCTTGACCCTGCTTGCAAAGGAACTGTCATAAATGAAAGTGTAATAGTGTACTGAAGATTTCATTTTTGCATAACTTACACATTCGCTTTCCACTTGCCTTTTGTCAGGATCCCAGGGAGATACAGCACGATTTAATGAGGTTTGGGAAAGGGAAAACGACACTGGCTGCCAACAGAACCATACAGGTTAAGATAAGGCCAATCAAAACTCAAAATAATTTGCAATGCAGAGTTTTAATTGACTTCATGGCAAGGAGTGATTGATGTTGAAAGAATAAAGCCAGAGAAGCCCTCATTCTGATCTTTTAGATGCCTTCTGTTTGGAAAAATTATTACATTAATTTTATTATTATGTGATTGATTGTCATTCTGTACACAAAGAACTGCTTTCGTGGTCCAGCCTCAAGAATTACATTTCAAGATTTGGGTTTCAATCTCAAATTTAAGAAACCTACACAAATGCTTGCATTTACATTAAAAAACTATAAATTCTCAGTATATCAGTAAAAAAGGAATGTGCTTCAATGTCTTTAAAGGACAGATGCTAAGGACTACTTATATGAATAGTAAAGCACACAGCAGTGTTCTTCCAGTAAATCAGCTTTGTATGCTGTAACTTTGAGGATAGAGGCATAAAAAAACACCACTATCAGCCCCTGAACAATCCAAAGCTTTCATTTACTTTGGACTTCTCATTGGTGCATAGCACGGCTATTTTGCTAAAGCACTGTAAAATGTCCAGAAGCTTTCAGTGCATCTGAAACTAAGAGTTATGTCACACAGAAATCCTTACACTTTCTTACCCCTTAAAAAAAAAAAAAAAAAACCACACAAAAAAAACACCCATTTATCCTACAAAGCCCACTAACTTGCTCAAGAAATTAAATGGGCTCATGGACTCTAGCCTGTGTTTCTGATGGAACTAATACAGCTTTGATATCCGGGGATGGAAATACTGCTGTGTCACAGTTAAAAATGACAGCATTTACATAACCAGACCTTATTGATGGAAGTTTTATAAAGTACTAAAATTAGGAGCTCAATTTTTCCCCACATTTATTTTATTTATACAAGATAATTTAAGGAATCAAAATTTAGCAATATGTTTACAGTTAGGGAAATTCTGTTCTTAAGGCAAAAATATCCTTCCTTTTTAAAATCAGTTTCTAGACAGAGTCCAAAAAAGATTGGCATGGGGAAGTATTTTGGAATTTCAAAGAAGAATACAGTAAAACAAAGGAGCACATTTATTCCTTTTTTTTTTCCCAAGGAGCATGACTAATTCTATTAATTGACTCCTCCTGCAGCAACTTTTTTCTTGTGCAGTTTATTGTCAAATAAAATTCAACATCAGAACCTAACAGATCATTCAAGTTTAGAAATCCCCAAGTCTGAAACGCTTTTCCCAACTTTCTTGTGACAACAAACCAGCTCCTTAGCAGGGTTAGTTCATGTTCTGGATGTCCACAGGACTATAAATAAGAGTCAGGCTGGCAAAAAAAAACCACAAGCCAGAAACTTCAACCTTCATTTTGAATTCTCACTTTAGCTGTAAAAAAACTCACGTGCTATTCCCCATTGGTAATTGCCTGTTTCGTTTACTTGGATTTAGGTCTGGACCAACAGAACTGATACTTCTTTATTTCCATTAACACAATATTAATAAATCCATGGGGTAGCGCTGTTACTTAAAAGCCTCTCTATGGCTGGAGCGACAAACACGTTCCCCAGTGGCTCCGATTTAATGCTGCAAAAAGGGGGTGTTCTGAAAAGCACACTAGACTTATGGATGGCATGACTGTTTACGAAAGCTATATGCTCCCAAGTCAAACTGAATATCAAGCTCAGATCTCAGTTTCTCAAAAATCAGCATTAACCACAACGAGACACAAAAACCCCCTAAAGCAGTACCACTGTCCAAAGGCCTTCAGTATTATTTTACACTTGGCAGGGAACAGTCGCCAACTACGCGAAGTCCACCCCCTTTGCTAGCTGCGATACCATCCAGATCTTACCTGGTGTTTCTACCTTAAGTGATTCATTCACAATAGTGACAAGTAGAACAGTGGAGAACCAACTAGACAGCAGAGCAAGTATATTTGCAAGAGGTGGAAAACTGACAAAGTATACTCTTAAGTGTGAGTACTTCATCAGAAATACATTGTGGGGGCATGCACGTAACACAAAAGTGCGTGTTCCACAAGCGACAGCCTGGCTTGGCACGGTAACACGTTCACTACGCTGCGCGTTTGAGTACAACATAGAATACCTTTGCGGAGGTACTCGAAAACAAAGAAACAATTGACGTTAGACCAATAGTACTACTTTGTACTCTTCCTATTCTCATTTCAAAACCAAGTTGTCCCTTGAGAGATGCAGTGTATCCACATGCTCTGTACAAGTGAGTTGGAATCGGTGCCATCACATTACTACCTTTTCCATGTCCAAAATGCAATCTCACGCCCAGGCTTGAGTGTCTGATTTGGAAGGCTGTTTGAGTACCATTCGTAGAATGTATCTCCAAAATCAATGGAGATTTTGGATACACATACACATTCCAGTGTTCTGCTTTGATTTAAGAATGGCTACACTCTCAGGTTGAGAAAGTAAAAGTGAATTTGCCAAAAATAAGTATCCGCACAGTAGCAAATTCATTTTAACTTGTGAAATGTTTTTATTATTCCTTTATTGTTATCATAACGTTATGAAATAATAGGTGACCAATAGCTGAGTCACACTCCCATTAGAAAAATCTATTGAGCTAAATGATTGCCATCCACAATAAAAATCACCCAACGTTACAACCTTCCAATAGCCACTCAAGATCTGCACGTAAGCTTCTTGCATTTGGGGAAAAACACTAGGTGAGGAATCGGGAAATTTAAAGCAAGACAAAGCACAAATAATTTATCAAATAAATTCTCCTCATTACCACACCGTTCTTCTAGATAGGACAATGAATTCCCAGAAGGGTGATCGATAACGCAGTCCCACTCTGCTCCTGAAGATCACAGTACGCGTTGGCTACAACAAAATGAATGCTACAAAAGGAATATGGGTTCAGTGGAGAAAAGATTCAATGCTTGCTTTGAATATAACAACAATCTTACTCCATCATAATTTATTCATCAGGATAAGTCTCATGAGATGCAGTATCTCATTTTCAGGAAGATACAAAAGACCAGGAAGAAAATCCTAACACGTTTATGTAAGTCGCTCTGAACATGAATTGAAATCATCTAAATTTTCCAAAATACACAGAATTGAGATTAACCCTTGCTTCCCTCTTGTACATACACCCCAATTCCAGCAGTTTCAAGACCAGAAGTGCTATGTTCCTTTCTGCGTGAATATGTCCTATGTTACACAAAAAAAGGCCTTTTCTAAAGAAAAATGGCTTTCCTACACTCTCATGCCGTAAGAACAGAGGTGTTACAGACATCTACAGACAGCAGCACACCTGCTCATAGTAAATCATAACTGGGGGGGGAAAGAGAAACACTGTAAAAAGACCTAGCACTGCCAACTGGAATAGTAGAGACTCTTGAGTGAATAAGTTAAACAGTTAGAAAAATGCAGCTGAAACTTGTCTAAGATGTTAAAAGTTGTCTTAGACTTTTCTCTGTATTAAGTTTTTAAGTATGAGGCCTAACAGAATGTGAAAATAATATTAACCTCATCTAAAAATCTAGTATAGACGAGGCAGCGTGTGCTTTAACTTCCAAAGTTTAAATGCATACGAAGTCTGGGCTCAGCATGTAATAAATTGTAGCTTCACGTTCAGGGTCTGTACATCAAATGCTGCAGAGGAGTATTCATACAGCCTTTGATAGCTGCCTTACATTTTATTTTTTGAAACGTAAGAGTCAAAACCTGGGCAAGAACCAAGCCTCTAACCTGCATATACTTGCACTCGAGTTCAGCTTAGCTTTACTACTGCCTTTGAGAGGACTGTTTCATGTTTCAAAAAGTTAAGCAAGATGAAATATCATAACATTGGGGATCTTAATCAGCAGGAGTACACATTTATGCTTCCTCTTTTTTTGACCCCTTGGTGTATTTTAACTTATTTCCTCTTTTCAGTTCTCATCATTAAAGACGCCAAGTTCACTTCTGCCTCCCCATTCTCCCGTTTTAGAAAAAGGCACACCCTGAACAGCAAATACTCCATGGGAAGATGTTACTTTGCAGTGTTAACTCCAAGATGAGTCTGACTGACGTGTGGGACAAATTCAATTTGATATTAGACGAGGCTGCAAAAAATGTGTCAGACAAAAGTTAATGAGTATTTCCCTTAGATTTTCCCTGAGACTTTTTTTAAAGAATTATACTAAAAAAGCACGGCCAAGACTTCTCCACCCTAACCAAACAGAACTCAAGTACTCAATAAATGAAACAGCACCCTGTGCACAAATAAGCCATTCTATATATATTCATCAATCAAATTCAAGTATAGTTTTTGCACAAAATACCACGCCAGCAAAACAAACGCAGAGCTAAAACAATACAAGAGATCAACAGCACCTACAAAAGTTTCTTCTACAGGAGATTAAAGATCGAGGCCTTAACATTCGCTTTAATAGCTTTCTATGAAAGAGACCACTCAAGCGGCTTAGTGTTATTGCTATTAATATCAAAAGGAACTGAGGCATACTGCTTCGTACTAACGTCAGAAATAAGTTGCCAAGTTCATTAGAGCACTAACCTACAACAAAGCTGGGCAGCAGGAGAGGTGCAGATATTTAACTCACGTAGCTATTTTCCTGTTAGCCAGGCACCCTAACTTGCCTTCCTAACGCACAACAATACCTTCCAAACTCAGCTTTAAGATAACATGCCGTATTCTTTTATAGTCATCTCAAAATCTCCGATGAATGTGACTCAACGTACAACCACACTCCCCTAATAGAACTTTAAAGCTCCTCTTGAAAACCGTGCCTTACAACTGGCTCAGCTACGCTTCGAGAACAACTAGGAACAACTTTATATTGAAATCTCATTAAAGATTTAAAAGGTTGACTCCAAGTGCTGCCCACAACAGAATTTCAAATGGCATTTTAGCAGGACAAAGTGGAATTTGAACTACGAACAGCCAGACAAGTCCTCTAAATTCTGATGGACTCAGAGAACATGGATAGAAGCCAGGAGATGGCTATTACTTTCCTGAACTTGACTGAGAAGTTCAACGAAGTCATTGGTAAGGCTGCTTTCCCCTTTCAGAAGCAGGATTTGTAAGCCCCTTGCTTAGTGCCCCTGTACCTGTAGCACTGCTTCCCAGCTCCACAGTTCACCTGACGTTCCCAGGTCTGTTTTTCACAGTAGATCTGCAATTTCCTAATAAACTGTGTGTGTTTACTGCATATGCCCTTTCCTACTCTAAGCTCAGCAGCGAACTTGGTGTGTTCTAACACTTTGGGGATGTTAAGCAGTTAAAGCAAGATACTGAATTTGCGGACAAACTCATCTAAGCAGAAGCAGCAAGATATAGTACAGGGTGACTTCTTACCTGAAACTTTGTTTCTGGGCTTCAGATCCACCAATCCAGAATGAAAAGGGATTCGAATGGGTTTTCCTTCTCAGACTTGTCTGTTAAAAGAGAGCAGCCAATCATCTTCAGCTTGGGGTATCTACTTCTTTCGTGAACGAAATCCCAGTTACGTACGCCTAAAGCTGTTAGACAGACAAGGCAGCCCAGGCACCTTACCAGTCCGGTACCGGCTACATTAGTGGGGTCATCGGATTGGTGGATCTAAGACAAAGAAACGGATTTACAGACAAGAAATTGCTCTTTCCCCCTGTTCTGGATCACCCAAAATGCACAAGTGTTTTGGGGCTACAGCTCACTTTGCAAAGATTAAGGAAGATGAAAAGAAACTACAACACAAATAATGAAGCAAATGCTAAAGCTTCAACCACCAGCTTACACCTCACAAGCCTGCTCCACTGACAGCCAGAACCATAGCACACAGGTTTTCAGATCAGTCCAATACGATTCTCCTAATTTGCCATACACATGCTCCGAAGCATTTTTTTGCAAGGATTATTTCCCTGCTTCCAGACTCAAAATGATCTGACTTGCCTTACGTATCTGCAGCACAAAGATGGGGTCTCCAAGACACTTATGATCTGGATGACAGCACAGAATTCAGGAAATTTTCAGTATCATCGTGTCTCTGGAGAACAATCTAGAACAAGAAGAGAGTAAGCCAAGGCAGGCTACTCCTGAGGCAAGAAAAAGCCACCTCTTACTGAGCAAGATGATAAAAGGCCTTCAACCAGTACTTTCAGTGGTGCACTTAAGTGACTAATTTAAAGCAGCTCTCAAACCACCACCTACAAGAAGATGGAGTCCGCAGAAAGCCCACACTACGTGTGTAGCAGAAGTGCATCCTAGAGACCAGACTGTGCCTTCCAGTCAGATCTTCAAAAACTCTGAGATACTGCCTACAAAATTTCCCCTAACACCAGCCAAAAGCAACAGCAACATTTTCTCAAACATAATGCTGCAACATCCACAGGAGAACATGCCACTGCTGTCTCTCACCCTTTCCTCTGCTCTCCAGCCCCTCCAGAGAGCTGAGCCAAGCCTTCTTCAGCCTCCACAACTGCACCCCACATCTCAAAGCACCAGCAGCTCGGAGGAGGGTGGGAGACACTGCCACTGTTCACAGCTGTGCCAAGAAACCATCTCAATGCGGACAGTCATGTCCCTGACTGCCCAGAGCCACCCAAAGAAAGGAGCATCTTCATCATAGGGTGATTTTCTGCTTTTCTACCACTGGCAAAGCAACAGTCGATTCTAGGGTGACATTTCAAGGACAGAGCAGCACTGTAAGCCTGCTACCATATCCAATCTATGATTTTTAGGGCTGCCAAATAAAGTGATAAGATGTCAAGGCATATGACTCAGAATTTTAAGAGTACAATATAGCTCAGTAAGAAGCCAGCTATGAAAATTATATAAATGTACTGATTTGCTAAGTCACAACAGAGCCAGCAGGATGCTGGAGGGAGAGGCACCTCACCATGAAGGCATTCCTTAGAAGTATCTGCAAGTATGACAGCACAGGTCTGATTTCTGTCTCGAGAAGTACTGGCGTGATGGAGACAGCCTGAACATCATGTTTCCCTGGCTAGTCCTTTGCTGTCCAAACAGAATTGCCTAAAAGATTCACTGTCAAATACAAGCTGTAATTTTAAGTTTTGCAAACAGATTCCGAGTATAGATTTTCAAAAAGCTGTGTGTATTCTGGTCCGAAATCTTTAAACTGGCTTGACTGAAAGGGATAATTTGAACACAGCACCATCACACAAGCCATCCTGAAACAGCAACACACGCCTCACAAAAAGGCAGCCAATCCACCTTGTCACAACTCCTTTTGTACCAGAACTCCATTCTCAAGAGCTCCTGAACAGCACAAAGCTCAGAACGCAGCCTCACGACTCATAACCCTGAATATACAGTGGTGTTTCTCCTCCAAGTCAATGAACAAAACAGAGTTTTATAGCATTGCCACAGCTAAAAGTTGACCCAAAAAAAATTTTTTACCAGTTTACCCAAAAAGCACATCAGTCCCTATTCCTAGCAACCTACATCTTACAAATTTGTCTGTATTCATACAAAAATGGGCCCAGGAAGCTGAACTACTCTTTGATCCCCAGGAAAAATGTTCATTTCCTGGGTAGAAGTACAGGGATTCAGCTCCTGAGGGGACTTGGATTAACAAAGCAATGAAGAAACAACATGCTTTCAAACGCTCCCATTGTTAATTTAGCCTGCATGAGAAGCAAATTAAGTTTCCAAAAAGAGTCAGTGTGGTTTTGTTGCAAAAATACAAATGGCATTGCATTATTTTTGCATTATCTGGTCTCGGTTGTGCACTACTCATATTGGGAAATGCATGGAAGTAGTACAGGCAAATAGAGCAGGCTGTCAGCTGGTGCACCACTGAGCTCATAAATACAGCAATAAAGCGGGGAAGGAAGGGATTTTCCAGAAAAAGTGGATTTTCTGTGAATAATGAAGTACAATCAATACCATGAAAATCAAACAGAGAAATCAGATTATATAACACCATAAACAGTGGCATTAGTATAAAGACGACATGGCCAGAGAAAAAAAAGCTGGAATGTAAGTATTGTTATTAATCAGCATTAAACAACTCAATAAATATTCTCATTTCTCTTCAACTCATTTTCTCTCTTGCGACAAAACAATTACTTGTCACAGAGCAGCCCTCTTATAACCACGGTCTCTCATTCTCTCCCACACATCATTCTTCTCGCATTGGCATGTTTGCTGCAACATCCATTTTATTTTCAAGCCATCAGCAGTCTCACTTTGCATGCTGCTGCACAAGCACTCCGAGCAGCACAGGAAGACAAAACCAAACACACCAAAGCAACAGTGACCTCCAAACTCCCCAGCGATACAACGTAACACGTCAAAAGACACATATCAAGTGGATTGTACTTGGTTTAGAAAACACGTGAAATGAAAAGGTACATCCACCCTTCAAGGAACGTTTCCAAGCCGCCCGAAGGGTACGGCTCGGAACAGGGCAGCTTGTTTTGCTGAGATGCTGCCGCAATGCTTATGGGTGACCCAAATTTTTAGCAACATTCAACAACTCTGCCTAAGGGATACAGTCAGCACAGTCTGAACTGCAGCAATGGCATACATGCGCTTTACAACTTTTTAAGGGAGCAACCCAATAGCACTTCAGAGAAGGCAGCTGGCGCGCATACCGCCGTCCCTGCAGAGATGTGATCTCATTCCACGGTGACACCTGGACACTGGATTTACGAGCACAATTCAGGACCTCCCGGTCCCAAGCCAGAGCTCACAGGCAACTCATCGCCCTGAAAGCGATCCACCGGTGCTCACGCACACAGGAAGCCAGGCACGTGTTTCGGGCAGCAAGGGAACTTTCTCTGCTGCAGCTTGCTTGCTCAACATTGTTGCAAACGTCGAAAAATTTAGTAATGCTAGAAAATTTAACTGCATTGTGAAGGAAAAAAAAAAAAGTCTACAAATCTTGAATGAGATTTTAAAAGCCTTTGGTGAAAGACCAGCAGTTAGCCTCCCCAAGAAACTGTAGTCTTTTTTCTGTTGAGAACTAAAAGCTATTTAGTTCCAGAATTTTCCCAACAAATGGAGCATCTGCAGTCTTCCTTCACCTCAATAGACTCATGGCTGCTGCCACAGTGATCACAAACTTCAGGTAACTTTTTTCTTTGTATTCTCCTTCTCTTTGCCACCCCCTTTCCCCACTCAGTCTATTGTTTCATCTAACCCTTCCCAAAAGATACAGCTTTCCACACTTCTGTGTCCACTGCCCTCATTTTATCATCCCTCTGCTGGCTCTGAATGCAGTTGCCTTGCTTTCATTCACTTTCTTAAGCTCTTCCTCCCCACTTTCTGCACTGCTGCCAAAGTCACAGCAATCTCTTCTCTTTATATTTGCACCCTTCCTCTTCCAGGCACTCTCTGAAATGGGACTGTCACTCTGACAGCCTGTGCAGCAGCACAGATTTTACATCCCCTGCCCCAAAGGCTCACCTGGGACTTCCCAACAGCCACCGAACCACCACCTCTTCAGATATCTGCTCTAGCCACTTCTTTTTTTCCTTCCATGTAGGAAACTGTTCAGCATACCATCAACTGCATGCTTAAATGGCTGACATGCAGCTCTCAACTCTAATTTAACCGCTGAAGATTAAAAAAAGATAACTGCTAAGCAAATAGATTGTTATCCTACTGAAGAAAGCACAACTAGTTTACACACAGGTTTACAAACATCTCACTAACTCTCCACCTACTCCCAGCCTTTAAGAACCAGTCACATTTTAGCTAGAACAGTACCTCCTTTGTTTCAGATGCAAGATGGTCGTTGCCTAGTCCATCAGTATCTCTACTGCTACAAAAGTAAACTCTTTGAAGGATTTCTCTAAGAACATGCGGGGAAAAAAATTCACAAAAACGTATCCGCCTGCTTGGCTTGCAATGATTGAGACAGAGAGGGAAGAAAAAAGCCAGAACATTATAGCTCTACTGAGATATACAGAGCAGCTGTATTTCAGCTTCCAAACAGAATGCTAAGATTTATTTGCACTGTAAAGCTTTAAATAGTTGAAAGGCACAGCCATCTCCAGTTGCAGTAACCCAAGGAACTTTAGGTACCGCTGGCAGGATTTACAGGAGTTGCTGGCGGCAAGGCATGCCCGTGTGAAACACTGTATTCTGAAATGGTTACCTTCTGAATTTGAAGACCTTCAGTTCACACCAAAGCTCTGCCAGGAGAAACTGAACGACTTTTGGCAAGATATTCAATTGTAGTTCTTTACTTATTATTTACAGAGGCACTTGAATGCTGGACATTTTTACGAGAGACAGCGAGAGGCACTCTGGACACTAAAGGCAGTGTACTAGGAAGGACATTTTCCATATACATAACTTTAGGATACAAATGATAATTCCATGTAAACAAGTGCTTGTCGGGTTTATCCTCGGCACGGTCTTTCCACAGCCCTTTCATGCTGCTACCAGGCAGCAGCGTTATACCAAATTTAAACTGCCAGCTCCGCAGCAGGGGGATCTGCATTTGGAGAACAGCACGCACACCGAGGGCACAGTGGAAAGACAGATGACAATACACTCAGTAAGTAAGATAATTTACACACCGTTGCCTTCCTGCTTCAGTAACCATGTCCTACAGGTGCCTGGTGGGTACAAGAGCTGGGGAGCAACAAATTTTTTTTTAATACCATCCACATCTTACGCTGCACGCAGATCACCCCATAAATGTGCAAGTTTTTAACCTGTGTACAAAACATATTTGCCATACTGAAGTATTCTTTTACAACCACTTTAACAGAAACTAAGAAGCTAATTAACCCTACTTTGAAAGTCTGCTGGTAAAACAAAAGTATGGCTCAGTGAAGCTTTCTGAGAAAATGAAAAACACAAGGCTTTCAGCAGATATTGAAGACAAACACACAGAACGGGTTTGATGCAACTGAACAATACAGATTTTATACACAACTCAGAATCTGTAGGTTAAAAAAAAAAAAGCACTGTTGATGGTACTTTACCTTAAGAAAAAAAAAAAAGGTTGATTCTTTAGAAGAGCAGGGAGGTTACAATTATCTAACTTCACAGAGAAAATCAAAACCAGGGGAAGAAAGAGCCCTTTCAATCATCCTGGCCAGCCCTCCATCTGTTCTGGATTATTTCCTTACTACTCATTTTCTAATGGTTTGCCCACTCATGCAAAGTATTTAACTGAGACAGCGTAACTATGAAGGTATCTAAACTAAAAACAACCCCGTCAGATATGCCAGTGGCCTCAATCTAGGCCTCCCACAGCCAACACGAGTTAAACTTTGAGGCCTCGTGCCTCCTGAAATCACCTCGACAGGCAATGGGTATCCCGGCTGAGGGGGCAGATACCATCTGCGAATGAAAGCCACAAAACGTGGTCACTGAGTCAATGGCTCATCACCAGGAAAATGGCTAGTGACATGATTTACAAAACTAGAAAAAGACACGTAAAGCCTTAAGCTGTCCTAAAAGATACGGTGACTCCAGAACACTCGCGTAAGCTTCAGACAACAAATGAAAGTTGTCACTGGAACCTTAAAATATTTCTCTTAGATTCCAACTTTAAAAATAGAACAGTATTATTGCCGTGACTGATTTTTCTTTAAATAAATGCAAATGATCTATCCAGTGAAGGCACAGTTGAGGACTAGAACATGGTGTTCGGAAACTTCCCTGCAATTAACATGTTGCCACATTATCACCTGTTTATCAGCCACTCTGATTTATATTGTATTTGCTCCTCTGAACTTTTGCATCATACATTTGCTCCTGTATTTACTACAGATTCATCCTTGGTATTGGAGGGAAGCGATCGAGCACCCAAAGCACATCAACTCAAATCCCCTGGATCTAAGAGAGGCACAAACCATCCTGCTTTTAGTGAACATTCTCAAAAAGCATCCCCCAAAGTCTGAGACGCTGAGATGACCCCTGGTTGA
The DNA here is from genome assembly GCF_000699245.1 of Pterocles gutturalis. Lineage (NCBI taxonomy): Eukaryota > Metazoa > Chordata > Aves > Pterocliformes > Pteroclidae > Pterocles > Pterocles gutturalis. The sequence goes on along the minus strand of NW_010139602.1, from coordinate 1,456 downwards.
GGGATGGTTTTCACCAGCATTAACCACCAATACAAGGGTTTGCACACAATACAGGAAATTCAGCTACCAACCACATTTGAGAGAGTACCATTTTCTACCGGAAACTACAGAATTAATTGTTCATCTTCTTGGTTTTTTGTATTTATTAATTTCTTGTGAAAGAGAGAAAAATTTGTTTCTTAAATCTCCTACTGTGCAATAAAAATCTTAATAACCCCATCAATATTTGCACTGATAGCACATTTCCTGGGTCCAACTGCAAACAGAGGGCACAACAATTATTAGCAAAAGTTACATTTCCTTCTGCCTGCTAACAATTTGGCCCCAACTAGAAGAGCCTTCTAAACAGGGAGAGCATTCACAAAAAGACAAGCAAGAAAGTTGAGGGAGGCAAACATACCTTCCAGCCTCAAACGCTATTTTACCGCCTCACATAACTCCAGGCTGAGGAGCATTAGGAACCCTCCGGTCCAGGTAGGATAAGCGCCACTAGAACTCACTTCACACCTCGGCAATTTAGCAGAGATCGTTTCTGTAGCGATGCGCCCTGGGAGGGACACCTGCACAGCCACCCCCAGCCTCTCTCCTGGATGCTGCAGTCCACGTTGTGATGTCACCCATGGTGAAGTGGCCACTAGAACTCACTTCACACCTCGGCAATTTAGCAGAGATCGTTTCTGTAGCGATGCGCCCTGGGAGGGACACCTGCACAGCCACCCCCAGCCTCTCTCCTGGATGCTGCAGTCCACTAACGGAAACCGTTGTGATGTCACCCACGGTGAAGTGCTAGATAGATCACCAGATCGATCGGGATCAGGAACAGGAGGCTTGCTAAGTACAGCTTTTAAGCTACTGGCCTCATTGATGAGAAACAAATATAGAAGAATCAAAAAGAGGGTTTAGGTTTCCCCTTTTTTTTTTTTTTAATTTCTGTTTCTTGAGAACAGACAATCCTCAAAAAAGGTTCGTATTTTTCAGACCAATAGTTTATCAAGAACTGTAGTGGCTAAAAAACCCATTTAGTGTCTCCACTGAACTCAGCTCAGCTTCGGAGTTCCTTCAGAAGCAAATTTTGGCATTTTACCACTCAATTCTGCAGTATTGCAAGAAATTTTGTATGTGAAAACAAAATTACGCTTATGACAAATAAATTAGAAGATATTTCAGTATTATTATTCTCTCTCAACTCCTAACTTCATTTTATTCATCCCTAAAGGCAATAAAAACAGGGCCCTCTAATATTTAGCTACAGAGATACAAGATTTGCTTTTATATCTACTTCTCTTTCGATCGCTTCCAGCTGGCCACCTCTCCACTGACACGAATGTAGCAGCCTGGGCGTTAATGAGGGGGTGTAACAAACACACCAGCCAGATAACACCGTGTTTGCGGACCGGAGCTCCGGCATCGGTGCTGCTCGGGAGGGACCGGAGCTGCCCCGGCACCGACCCGACCC
>NW_010139601.1:255-7817 GCF_000699245.1 Pterocles gutturalis | reverse complement strand
CGGCCTGCGCCCGCTGCCCCGATCCTGCGGCACCTCCGCGACTCCTGCTGCAATGCGATTAAAAAAAAAAAATGTATTCCCTTCCCTTCGAAACCTCTGCCTGCCCATGGGAGGGAAAAAAAAGGAGGAAACCACTCCTGCCCCGTGTGAGGATCGAACTCACGACCTTCAGATTATGAGACTGACGCGCTACCTACTGCGCTAACGAGGCTCCTCGAGGAAAACCGTCCCCGCGCAGCGCCCTTCTACCGGCTCCCCGGGCGGGTGTCTTCCCCCTGGACTTCCCGGTGTTCACCCCCCCATCACCGTTATTCCTTGGGGTGCTGCCTGGGAAACCTCGTTTCTTTGCAAATAGCTCCTCTTCTGCAGGACAGACCTATTTTGGTTTGGGGTTTTGTTTTTTTTTTTATTTTTTTTTTCAAAATTCCCTCTTTTCCCATGCTTTTCTGCAAGACCTGATATTTTTTTGCAAATGGTTTCTCTTTCCCATGGTGTTCTGCAAAACAGCTACGTTCCTGAAAGAGTCCTTCAGGGATCCTCAGCATCCTCATCCAGCTGTGCTGGCCAGGAACGGACTGTGAGGGCTGCACTGACAACATGCTCACAAAGAAATCGAGTTGTTTACACGTAATAAAATAAAAGCCAACCTCCTTCGCCTCTCTGCTGTGCAGAGTTGCTGTTCGAGTGGGATTTCTGCAGAGAAATGAACTCTGTGCATTCGCTGCTCAGCAGAAGAGGGTCCCCTGCGATGCCAGCAGAAGTGCTGCCCTGAATCTTAATCTTCAGGTCTCACCTTTAGTGAGGGTCTCAAGGCAGCAGTCACAATGACAATCAAGCTACCAATACCTAAATTGGAAGAAAACAGGAAAAAATGCATTTAATTGACGCAGAAGGTCTCCAAACCTCACCCACAAGAATCACTGCAGCGAGGCTGTTCGCCTGGAAGATGAAGGAGGAACAGACCTTTGGACATCAGTCCCACCAGCCAAGAGAGATGTTTGGGTTGTGCTGGACAGCCCAAGGATTTTGCCAAGGGTCTAATGGGCGGCAATTGTCAGGGCGACAAATCCCTGATTTCCGAGGATCTGGCTGGCCACGCATTGGGGATGATCAGATGATGAGTCCAGGTTTGTGGTATGAACAAAATTGCAACAACTCCAGGATGAGTAAAACCCAGGCTTAGAGCCCGAAGTGCTGCATTCCTCCCTCCAGCACGTGCAGCATGAGGACGGCATTGTTAGGAGCGTTCTAATCCTTCAGGGCTTCAGTGACAGATGAGTTTGGTGCCCACAACTCTGATTAAATCAAGAAAAACTGCTCCAAGCATCTAAAACAGGGCACATGGAGAATGAGTCACCTAAACCAAGCATCACCCGTTTGGAAATACATCTGTTTTCCACCTGCATCGAGTCCCATGGTTTTTCCCCTCCGTTACATCACACTCAGCTGGAACTCAAGGCTCTGACACAGCTCTTGTCATGTCTGTTGGTTTAGGAACTGATGGATTCATGGAGAGCACAGGAAAAGTACTGGTGGCAAGGATTTTTGTATGAATGAAACAAAAGATTTCCTTGGCGACATTGCCTGGAGCAGAAGCAGTCTACAGCACACATGTGCTTTTCCCTCTTTTGTATTTTCTATTTTTATCTGGACCTTCTTCTTTCTCCTTTTCCTCTGAATGCTCCTGGTGTACATTACCACTTTACAACCTTCCCTCCCTTTCCCTCATCCCTTATCCCACAGCCTTGGCTCCATGGATGCTGAGCGGCTGTGTCCTGCTCCATCCCTCAGCGATCAGACTTTCCCCCTGGCTCGCTGACCCCCGTTCCAGTCCAACCCAGCAGAAGGCAGTACAGCCCATCATAAACCCATGCTAATTCCCATGGAGCTCCACCACCCCATGCCCATTTCCTCCAGATTAAGAGGAAGAAGGGAAAAATAAGTGATGCCACAAGCCCCGCGGGCTCTCGGTGGTTGGGGTGACCGCATTTCCCCTTCCCGTGGAGCAGAGTGGGGGAATCCCAGCCTCTCATCACATTCGAGGGGAGAAACAATCCTAGCCACCACTCCAGACAGAAAGGGTTTCCAGGCTGTTCTTGCGGAGCCTCACACAATAGTTACAAGCGGAGTTTGGAAGCAAAGCTCCTCAGGGCCCAGAAGGCAGAGAGCTGGTGAAGAACAGGGCGCTTTTAACCGAATAGAACTTACAACTTCAGCGTTTCCCACCCTATCATCAGACTATAAAACTGGCGCTTTCTCCTCTAAGCAACTGAATCCATTCTCTGAATCTCCCAGCTTTTATTTGTGACCATAGGGAAAGCAGGAAAAGTGCGTTATCATCATCTCCCATCTTCTGCGGCACTACCAAGTGTCTGAGCACCTTGCTTCGTAAATGTCACCAGAGCAACAGCCCAGAGCTTTCCAGTCCTGCTGTTCCAGGCAGGCAGCTTGCAGCCATTACCACTTGAAAAAGGATGTACCAAAAGGGAAAATGTTATTATTTCATTTCCTTTCAGCAATTAAGGAGCTGATGCAGCTCTCGCTAGACTCAATTAGTCTTCATGCTCACTCTAAAGGGCTTTGGATTGATCCCAAAATTAGTGTCCTCATTTTCTGTAATCCTGGAAGTGTTTACGCCTTCCCAGCCTCTGAGCAGGGATGAGCCAGCTGATGGCACATCCAGCCAACTATAACCTGAACAGCTAGGAGCAAATTATTTATTTTCTATTTGGCAAGAGGGACAGAAAAGTATGGCAAGGCAGGCTGAGACAGATGAACAAACCCTCTTTGAGAGCCCTGTTTGCCACACAAAGTATTTGCAGCATGTTTTTCTGGCATACGGCTGCAATGCGATTTCTGCTTTGTAATAAGCATCATTGGAGGCAGGGCTTTTCAAACAGAGAATATTTCAATAGAAAGACCATAGAATTTTGCTTTGTTTTTCTGTGATGTACATATTTTCATCTCAGATATTCTTTCCTTGATATTTTAAGCTGGGAAATAGCTCTTCTCATCCTGATTTTAGTATTCCCGACCTTCTTCCTTTCTTTCTGGACTTTCATCTCACCAGATTTTGCAGGATAATCTGATCAGCGGATGGACTGGGCTCTTTGGGGAAAATCCAGAGCACTGCAGAATATGCTGCTGATGACTCAGGAAGTGTTTTGCATCCTTCTCCTTTAGAGCTGAGCTTGCTGCCCTCTCTTTATGAAAAAGGGAATGGTCTTTGTTCAACATACTGTCCTTGCAATGAGATTTTAGTCGATCTAAGGACCAGCTGTGGTCATGAGCGCTTGGGTTCACTGAAGACTTTATGGCACTTCTACAAGAAGCAGTTGTTGTTTCAGCTTTGGCCACGGTCCAGCCTGAACAATTTCATTGTGCCCAACACCTCTGGCAGCTCAGTTCGCAGCAGCTTTATCCTCTCCAGGACAGATCACGGGACAGGCAGTCAGGTGTTCGAGATGTTATTACTGGATCGGCTGCTGAGCAATAGTTGTGCAATCGCAGGCAGCTCGCTGCACCTCTGCGTGCCTCAGTTTCTCACGATGTAAATAAGGAGGGTGTTTGCTGAAGCCACAGGCTATGTAGTACTTGGTTAATATTTGAATATGTCCGGAATTGCTTAAATCCTACGAGTATTAAAATCAGTAGCAGACTTTGTTGCATGCTGTATTATTCCACAATTTCCCTGCTATGCCTCCTGCACTCACGCTGTCGCTGCTTGCCAAGAGGTTATGGATCTTTCTGAGCGAAAGGTAGTGCATAAACATAAGATATTGTTGCTTACCCCAACTGATTCACTGCACTTACTGTGAAACCAATGGCTCCCATTTTTAAAACTTGATCCTGAAGCCAAGAAATGTTTGCTGGAACAGCGGTAACTGATGTCAGGGTTACGGTACATGGCGATGATGTCTTGGGCAATACTTCCTGCAAGGGAAGTACAATGAGGTTTTAGCCAAACAAAAAAATGATGTCTTTGTGACGACATTGCGTCCATCTGTGTTTAGTTTGGATTTACCATCTAGAAAAGCATATAATAATATTGAAAGTGTTATATTCCAGAAATCTTGTGAAATAGGTGGCCAGAGATGGTGTTAGTGTTCCCACTGAGAAACAGGCGCATCTGTTGTCAGACCTCAGAGAAAATCCACACAGGGAAAATATTCCGCAAGTGGTTTCTCTAGTTTCACTTTTCTCAAATTACACTTTTATATCCCCACAAAAGAGAGACATTTTGTCATTCTCATCACTTTTTGCTAGGGTTCTCCTAACTCAGGAGGTGACTTCCGCAGAGAAATTCGAAGGTTGGGAATTTGTTCATAGGGTAGTCACCATCTTAAGACAAATTTAAGACTAAAACTTCTCAGAAGAGTTATTTTAAGTCGTTGCAAACAATTCACTACAATCTGATTCTGTCTGAAAACCTGCAGCAGTAGCTGGGTAATGGCTGCACACTGTGTTAACAGAATCAAGGTCCACATCGATCTTTAGCTGAGGAGGATCAATAAGAACAATTCATGAGCAAATAACTGAGGGGAGGTATTTTGATTCAGGTTTCAATGCAAGTTACTGTCACCACAGTGTCCTTCCTTTTATTTTATGGGGATTTTCTCTCCATGTTTCTGGTGAATTTAATACGGCTGACAGCTGCTGAGCTAATAGCCCTAGACACTGAAGTGCTGTCTTGCAGCAAGGGTGTAGCACTGCAGAGGAATAGCTTTGTCTGAACGCTGTAAAAAGCCTTTTCAGTGCTGCTGTACCAGAGAAATGAGAGGATGGATTAGAATTCTGATTGTGAAATGCACTCACTCTGTTGTGAGGCAGCTCATATGGAAAAAATAGGAAAAGTGGGAGTTTTTCCTCAGGGAAATTCTGTAAATATCAGGTGGGGTTTGGAGTCACCATTCATACTGGCTTTTTAGCAAAAAAAAAAAAACCAAAACCTTATGAAAGATATAACAGTTGTGAAAGCCTGGCTTTTCTTTACTTCAGACTTAATATTTAGTATACCCTGCTGTATAGGGTGCAGATCTGAGCTGAAATCCAAACCCACCTGCTTTGTAAGTTTGGACAAATCACATCACCTTTGCTTCATGAAAAACTAGAGCTGACAGGTATTGTAAGAGATTATTCAGCCCATCCCTCTCCCTGAGATAAGAACAATTCTCCCTAAACTCTTTCAGAACAGATGTTTTACTAATTTCTTATTAAATAAAAATATCCGGTGGCGACTACTCCACTGCTTTCCTAGGCAATTTGTTCCGGTGCTCAACTATTCTTACCCTTAACCCAACATCTAATTTCTATCACCTTTTCCAAGATGTAAGCTCATTATTTCTTGTCGTAGACTCAGTGCATGCAGAGAAGAGCTAATTCCCTCTTGCTCTGTAGCGAGCTTTTGCATACTTGAAGATGATATAATGTCTCCTTTCAGTTATGTCTTCTCTTTTTCAGACTAAATGCTTTGTAAAGTGTTCTAAGACTAGAACAAAAACACTCTGCCATCTAGATTTTTAAAGGGCTCTGTTCCAGCATAGTCACCAAGTTTGAAGCAAAAGCATTTTGAAAAGCAGCATTTTCTCACTAGGGATGGAGAATCGCGCTTAGGCAGAGCTGGTCCCAAAGGCTATGTCCATGCTGTCATTCCAACTGCGCCTAACACCTTTCTCAAATCCAGACTCGCCAACTGTCTGTGCTGTCGACACCAGACATAGGCGAAGGCTGAGACGAGGAGGGAAAGGTCAAGCGAGTCTCGGTGTGGATCTAAGTTTTCCTTCTCACAGTCTCTGCAGATTATTCATGAGCGGAATATGTGATAGCCCAGCCTGTCAGCAGATACTCTGATTGTGGCTCTTCCCAAGCACCATATGGATGCCTTCAGCCTGAGCTGCAGCCCTGCTAGTAGTTGGCAGCGTGGATGAAAACCACACGACACAGCGGTCGGTATTGTTGGTCCTGCCACCAGGACTCACCTGTACACCCCAAAAACGGGGCTACACGGTTTCACTGGGGTTTGTCCCCCTGCCCGCAGCCACACAGCCCCTGAGATACAATTCAGAGAGTGTGGTGGGATTTCCTCAGCCCAGAAAATGTGTTTTTTTAAAAGGCAATAATTTAAATAAGAAAAAATTCTGTTGAAAAAAGAAATTTGGGATTGCTAGTTGATGTTTCAGGTGTATCAGCCTTCTGACGATCACCCAGTATGTCTCACCTGCTGTCCCTGCACAGTGATGCGATGGATAGAGCATTCACAGACCTTCGGGCTGTTTTTCTTTCCTTGGTTAGTCATACCTTTAATGGTCTCATCCTATAATTAGACAGCCACTGGAGCTGTATGACCCTGAATCACAAAATTAGGTAACGAACCCTCATTCCAGCGTGTGAGCGCAGCATCACTCGAACTTCAATGCATTGTTTCACCCCCAAAAATAGAAAAAAAAAAACCCCAGTAATCTCTAAGCTGGTTAGAAAATGGTCCTTCTCCTTATGCTCACAAGGACACTGCTGGCTGTAGCTCCCTGTGCTGCAGAGGTTGGATGTACAGCGAGACTGTGTAGCCCTATTGCTGCAAAATCGTTCCTATATTTCAAAACACGGTGCTGGGAACATATGTGAGAGAAGGAGAAAGAAAGGCAGCTGAAAGTCTACAGCCAACAGCTTGTGTCAGAAAGCTGCTACAGGAGGAAACAGTTGGGCATTTTTCATCGCAACGCGGTGTCTGCACGATGAACGCGAGCAAACTTGGCTTGTGACTGAAATAACTTGTGGTCTAATCAATTCCTGACAAACCGCATGAGGCCAGGCGGTGGGCTTCAACGGGAACTGGAACACCTGCCCCAGGATTTTCTTCCCCGAATGTAAACTTTGCCACGGCCTACTCATACTTATGTCTTTCTGTGCTGAAAGCAAACTGGAGGCAAATCACTAACCGTGCACCTCTGCGTGGAGGCAAAGTCACTTAAGAGTACGTGTGTTGAGGGGGGACACGGTGGGACACTCTGAGGAGGCGGCTTCAACGGGAACTGGAACACCTGCCCCAGGATTTTCTTCCCCGAATGTAAACTTTGCCACGGCCTACTCATACTTATGTCTTTCTGTGCTGAAAGCAAACTGGAGGCAAATCACTAACCGTGCACCTCTGCGTGGAGGCAAAGTCACTTAAGAGTACGTGTGTTGAGGGGGGACACGGTGGGACACTCTGAGGAGGCCATGGCTGTGTGTCACTGAGGGGGGACATGTCAGGGTACCCCAAGTGGCCATGGCTGTGTGTCAGGAAGGGGGGACATGGCACGACTCTGTGAGGTGGCTATGGCTGCATGTCACTGAGGAGGGAGGAGATGTCAGGGTGCTCTGAGGCAGCCATGGCTGTGTGTTGCTGAAGGGGGACATGGCAGGGCTCTCTGAGGAGGCCATGGCTGTGTGTCACCAAGGGTGGACACTGTGGCAGGTCACTCTGAAGCAGCTATGATTATGTGTCACTGAGGGGACACACTGACAGGTCCCTCTGAGGCAGCCATGGCTGTGTCACTGAGGGGACACACCGGCAGGTCCCTCTG
>NW_010139601.1:0-214 GCF_000699245.1 Pterocles gutturalis | reverse complement strand
GGGGGACACATGGACAGGTCCCTCGGAGGCAGCAATGGCTGTGTCGCTGAGGGGACACACCGGCAGGTCCCTCTGAGGCAGCCATGGCTGTGTCGCTGAGGGGACACACCGGCAGGTCCCTCTGAGGCAGCCATGGCTGTGTCACTGAGGAGACACACCGGCAGGTCTCTCTGAGGGGACACACTGGCAGGTCCCTCTGAGGCAGCCATGGCTG
>NW_010139600.1:0-478 GCF_000699245.1 Pterocles gutturalis | reverse complement strand
TGTCTGTATCCGTCTCATTTGTCTGCATATTGTATCTGAGGATTATTTTTTTTTCCCTTCCTGTATTAACCCAAGGTACCATGTTGTACTGCTGTCACACTTGTCTGCATTTTGCAAAGAAAATCATTTTTATCAGTGTTTCTTCCCTAGCATAACACCTTTTTTATTCCTGTCGATTTGAATTTAAGTGGATTATTTGAGCCTCGTAGTTTTGTAATCCCTAGACAGGATATGCAAAGAATGGTAAGTGTTCTTGAAGGAAAGTAGCATTGCTTGAATTTTGCTACCGAATTTTGTATCAGCTGTATGCAAGTGACCTCACGTTGGTCATTTTGAAGAGTTTGAACTGTATAGTGCAGTCAGACATGACTACTACTTGCAGCTAGTGTTTCTCTATGTAGACCCAGGTGGACCTCACATGAAATAAAACAGTAGTTTGAGAAGACGCAAGTAGAGGTCCTGAGTCCACAGTTCAGGC
>NW_010139599.1:1036-1237 GCF_000699245.1 Pterocles gutturalis | reverse complement strand
AAACCAGTAGACCCCAGTAGCTCCCAGTTTGGTATCGCCAAACAATTTCCATCCAAAATATTGATTAAAATATTAATTTATTTCTAACATCTATTAATAATATCAAATTTTTTCTATTTTTAAAATTTTTTTGAGCAGGATCAGGTTGACATTTTGAGCCCTGACGAACCCAGCAGCCACCAGTAAGAGGGTGGGAAGAAA
>NW_010139599.1:0-903 GCF_000699245.1 Pterocles gutturalis | reverse complement strand
AACAAATTTCTGTCCAAAATATCAAATCTTTTATATTTTTAAATTTTTTTTGCACACGATCAGGTTGAAATTTTGAGCCCTAACGAACCCAGTAGCGACCAGTAAGAAGGTGAGAAGAAACCAGTAGACCCCAGTAGCTCCCAGTTCGCCCCCAACTGGTCAGGAAAAGCTCCCCCCAGTGCTCACCTGGTTTCCATACTGGTTCAGGCTCTCGAATCCCACGCGTTTGGCCAGCGAGACGCAGGCAATGCGCCGCGGTTGGGTACAAGCCACGCGCTCGTAACCGGCCGCCAACAAAAATTGCGGCACTTGAGTAGATTTCCCGCAACCGGTATCGCCGGCGATCACCACCACGGGATTTTCCGCCACGGCGCGGACGATCGCGTCGCGATAACGGGCGATGGGAAGCGCCGAACGCTCTCGGTGGAGTTTGGCGAGTTTGGCGAAAGTTTGTTTTTGGGTAAAATCGAAAAAATGTAAGAAAGCGGAACGAAATTCCACAAGATATTCCCGGGGAACGCCGGAATCGCCGCCGCGGAGGGTTCTGTCGGTGCTCAGCACCGAGAGGTTGATGCGATATCGGGCGTCGTAGCGACGGGGAAGATCGAGGCGAGCGGCAGCGGCGGGATCTGCTTCAGCGCGACGGTTCGACGACGCTTCCCGTTGGCTTTTCCGGTTTTGGAAACTGCGGAGGCGCTGGAAAAAAGCCCAAAAATTTTCGATCTCTTCGGAATTGGCTGCGATGGAATCCTCCCGACGGAAAAATAATTCTTCCAGGCGGCGCCGCGTGGCTGGACAGTCCCAATCCCAGCGGGAAGGTGAAGAATCTCCCTCGCGGCGCCGGGATCTGTTCTCCGACGACATTTTCAGGGTGAAGGAGACGGACCTGGAGCTGGGAATGGG
>NW_010139598.1:0-5807 GCF_000699245.1 Pterocles gutturalis | reverse complement strand
GTGTGAGTGGAGAAAAGATAAAACTGGGAGTTGGTTCAACTGACTGGCAGAGTTTGTTCCTTCCATTCCTGAATTCAGAGTTTAACTGTATCCTAAATTACCTAAGCCATTAGGTGACACTGAGGGAGTGGAGTCTTTTGGTACTTACCAAGGGCAATCAATAACCAGTGTCAGGTACGAAGGGGAAAACACACTGTGTTTGATTCTTTTATTTGTAAAGAGAGTTTGACACAAAAATCTTCCTGTCTTTTGGAACAAGAAGCATCTTTCAAGTTCTATCCTAGTTCATAAATATTTGAGCCGTAAAGCCTCAATTAAGAAAAATATAAAAAAGATTTCAAGTCAATGTTGATACCTAGAGCTTTTTCATGAGGTTAAATGGTTAGTGTCTCCGGGTGTGAAATTGATTTTTTTGAAATGGACGAAATTTTATTTTGTGTGAGAGGAGGAAAAGGAAGAGAGGGAAAGTGTAGAAGTTCTTTCTTCAATTTTAGAGTCTGAAAGGACCAGAAAAGTTGATACTGGCTTTATTTAATCTAGAAAAAAAATAGAAGAGTAGCATGAAAATAATCTCCAGTTATGTAAAAGAGTAAGGAAAGGAAAGCAATTTTTTTGTTGTTATTATTTATCTACGGTGGATAAGGCAAGGCAAGAAATAATGTTTTAAGTACAGATCAGGTTTGTAATTACATATTACTGGGTTTGGGTGGAATAGAGTTAATTTTCTTCACAGCAGTTTGTATGGTGCTCTGTTCTGGATTTGTGACCAAAACAGTGTTGATAGCACACCCATGTTATTGCTGAACTGTGCTTGCACAGAATCAGGAACCTTTCTGTTTCTCACACTGTCCTGCCATGAGTAGGTTGAGGATGTTCAAGAAGTTGGGAGAGAACACAGCCAAGACTGACCAAAGTATCATGACACCGTATGGTGTCATGCCCAGAAATCAAAGCTGGTCTCTTCCGTGACTCTGATCAGAGCTGATAGGCACAATAATCCAAACAGCAGTTTATAATGAAGAATTAATTCTATCAAATTCAAATACTGTTTGGCATCTTCAACTTCTTGGCAAGCTCATAAAGGTTTTCTATAGTTTCTAGACATGAGATGAAAGGATATTTTAATCCATATTTGGCTTCTGGGAAATGCTGAGGTTCACAGTTGATGCTGAGGAATTAAGAACTTGCAACCTCCTCCCCTTCTTTTTTTTTTTTTCAAAACACTTAATTTTAGTCTAGAAATTATGTAATTTTTATGAGGAAACTTGCTATAAATTATTGTCTTTAGGAGCTGCCAGCTGCAATTGAGCCATATCAGGGGAAAAAAAAAATCTAGGAATTTAGATCTGAATTGAACCACAAATCATATAAAGATGCTTACCCATGATAATACAACCTCAGAAATAGTATTTTAAAAACCTTCTGCAGTGGAAAGAATTGGCCACAAGACGTATTGCAGATATTGTAAGACTCTTAAGAAATTTTATACTAAGTTCATTTTCTGAAAAGCTACTGTGGACAAAACCAAATAAATTAAACAAAGATATCCCACTGATGATTCACTCACATTTTTACTAAATCAAGGGTTTCTGTGTCTTTGGCAAATGACTCCATGACATTGTATGGTCTCAGTTTTAATACAACTAAGCTTAACTTATTTTTCATAGTTGATACACTAAATAACTGTAGTTTTATGATCATTTGCTTCAGGAAATATTTTTTTCACAGCATACCACAATTGCACTAAAGTTTCCATTTTGGGAAATGACTGTTCCTTTTGAATTGCTTAAAAATATCAGTCATTAATATTTGTGTGACATTAGCTGTTCAGAAAAGCTCTAATCTGAATATTTCAACCTAATACACATGAATGAATGATTTTCTAGTATCAACTCTTGTTGTTTTAAGATGCTACAGCAGCTGAACCATAACCATCCTATCACTTGGTTCCAAAATCACAGAGAGAAGTTAACATTGTAGGTTTTGAATCTGGGAAACACTTAGGAGGAAACTGATGTCCCAGCTGAGTACTTTAACGGCTGTTACTAATTCAGTTACAGTGATCCAAGTTCCAAATGTAGCTTGTTCAAAGCAGGGTCAGGAAGTACTCACGGGCTGCATTATGTGCTATATACATACTTTACAACTCCAAAACTATATTCATATGTTCCAAATTACATACAGCATAGTTAGAAGCTATAAACAAATTGCTATAGATAAGAGGCAAGCAGTACTGAGCAATAAAAATACAAATTAGGTGGATTTAGGTGCATATGTCCAACAGAGAAATCAAGATAAACCCTCCAAAAATGGTAAGCAGCACTTTGGCTGTATAAACATTTACATGAAAACTCATCTAAACACTTGAAATTTTGCTACTGTGCATGCCCTGAAGTCTCACTGTTTGGGATGAGTTGAGCACTAGATGTTGAGCCTAAGTTAATCAGCCTTGTAGAGAGGCAAGATACATGAGCTCGAGTTAATACAGTTGTATGGCTTCCTGGACATTGTTCCTTCGAATCTGGCCAACTGTGGTCTGACTGTGACTATCTGCTATATTGTAACAGTAGGCAAATAGTTGGGTTGACCCACAGAGGAGTTGATTAGCCATGGATCTCCAGATTTTCCATAGACACTTTTGTTTCCCAGTCAGCTGCTTAAATTCTGTTCTGCTGGCTTTGTTTCATCTTTTCTCCATCTCTGTACACTTCACAGCTATACAGTACTAGAGCCAGCAAACACACAGCTGTGAGCAGGGAAGGGCAAGACTCTGTTTTGTACTTGGAAATCTGTTCCTGCAATTGCTGTGGCTGCAATTCCAATTTTGTTAGAAACTAAAGCTTTAAAAAGGCACATCATAACCAAGAAAGCCAGCATGAATCCGAACTTAATAACACTTGTAAACCAATACCCTCTGTGAGCAACCTTTCTCAACTCACTCATGAAAACAGTCTAATTAACTCCAATGTGCCTTAGACAGTTGAGCCGAAGACAAGACTGAGAAAATGATGTTGTACACTTTCCCCTTTCCCCTTTTGTCTTTTGACAGTGAAATACTTTGCTGATACATAGTTCCTTTCATATTCATATTTTGTTTTTGCAAATAATATTGTAATATATCTTCAGGAAGAGCAGCATACCAAACCAAAAAATTCCCTCGTCCTCATCCTTCATGCCAACTCTGATGCAAAGGAATGGGACATTTTGTCTTCCTCTGGTATCCTGACCATGTCTGATGACACATATTATGCTATATGTTAGAACTACTACAGTTATTTACAGTCTCTTGGATCCTATTTGAACAGGCTTTAAATTTTAGTTAGCCCTAAATTGGTCAGGTAGTTGGACTAGATGAGTGTTGTAGGTCCCTTTCAACTGTACCATTATCTTTTATTTTATTCTGTCCTGTTCCATTCCATTCCATTCCATTCCATTCCATTCCATTCCACTCTACTAAAATCCTGCAAAGTTACAATTTATAGCTCTATCAATAGTTTGTGAATTGTTCCACAAAATGTTTGTTTTCTCTAAATGTTTTATAAATCTTCCCTAAATGTTTTCTCTACAATCCCAAGTAAAACAAGTGGTAACCTTAAATCACTGTATATTATCCTACATTCATCATGTAGTGCCAGAGTGAAAGCACTGTCAACTGCAATAATTAGAAAATACTTCAATATTTTGTTCACATGTTCATGAATGATACCTGTTACACTTTAATTTAATCTAGAGACAATATTACTCAGTGAATAGAAGAATGAACCACAAAATTTCTGAATACTAACTTTTAAAATTTCAATCCTAACAGGTAAGATAATACCTATCTGAGTGACACTGGAATTGTTTTGACATTGAAATGTATTGCTTAAATAAAACACATGTACACTCTGCAAATAATTAGTGAGTTGGGAGGCAAAGAGCTTCAGAGTGAGTTATTGGCTTCTTGTCATTTTTGAGCAGAGGATAGTAATTTAATTGTGAGCTACTGAATAATTATGGCTAGATATCTGACACTTGTAATTTATGCAGATTATGGAACTGTGATAATACTCCCAACCCAAATAGTTCTCCAGTTCACTTCAAGAAATTATGGGCAACAACTGTATTAGTTTTTAGCAGAGCTGATCAGTAAATATTTTCTCTCTTTGTGAATAGATTTTAAACACTTTTCTGTTGTCCACTGGGAAAAAGCTAAGATCTCAGAAGTCTTCTGTGAAAAACCTTTCCAAGAAATCTTTCTTAGAATAGCTCAATATCTAGGGCACTTAGTAGATTTATGGAAGAGTATTCTGTATTATAATTTTTTAATTATCTATTCAAATGAAATAGATCTAATAGCTTCTAGAGCTTTTGAGAATGGAACTAGCTTGGTGAACCATTTAAAAACTTACATGACATTTGCGAAGCTCTTGCTCAGTCCGTATTCTTTAAATGTTTTTTCTCTACACTGAATAAGAAGCTAGATACATGACAGCCCCAGAGTCAGTACAGTTTTGATTTGAAGATTTATCTTGCTCCTATGAAACACTTTAAAAAATTATTTTCTATCTAACAGAATTTTAAAAAGATCATAACAATAAGACCTGCTTTCCATGGAAATATAAACTAGTTTCTAAATTGTAAAGTTTGCAAATCTGATGTTTACAATTTGTCCAAATTCTTTGACTGCAGCAATCAACACAGACTGAAGTACTGTGCATTCTAAATGGGTACTGTTCTGATTTTTTTTGTTCCTATTCTTGATGAAGTAATCCTACTGAATTAATTTAAAACAAAGTAAGATGCACCCTAATCTTTCCTGATTTCTGATAACCCTTAATGTCCAAAACCAGAGATAATTATCCAAATTTTATAAATAATTTAGTTTTTGTATATTATCCTTACATGTCAGAAAACCTTTGCCAATCATTATAGCTACAGTCTTGTAATTGAAGGACATGATATCCATTTGGGTTTTTGCTCTTTGAACAAGATAGCCTGAGGCAGACTGTGAACTTGGTTAGTATATAGAAATTGTGGACACAAACATGGTTTCTAACAGCGCACCACTTAACAGTATTTTCTTAAGTCTTCTTACCCTCAAGCAGCTATTTTTCTGCTCTTAATCCCATCCTCTTCACACACAATAGTACAGAATTTGCAAATTTTACTAATAAACCAAATAATAGTAACTCCATAACACTTTTTAAGTCCAGGATGGGCCCATTATTAGAGATGAATGGCTTGGGTGTTTGCAGTTAACTTTTAGAGAATTACAAAAAATATTTTCTCACAAAAATATATGCATACATTCAATGTTTCTCACTAATTTATAGGGAGATGAAAGCATGCAGAGCTTTCCTAAAACTCAAGGGTAGAGAATGAGTTCTGACTTAAGGTATTTCTTGTACTGACGCTGATGGTTGATACTGGCTTGGAGGTGTTGCAGATTTTAAATAGAGTGTGATCTCTCAGAGAGCATTGTTGAACATCAGAGCCTTTTAATTCTCCTTTCTCCTAAGGAATTGTTCAGGATATAAAGAGGCACTTATCTCTAGATGCTTTTGCAGTCCAGGTAATAGTGTTAATTTTCTGTATGGCCTTGGACTTTATAGGTGTTGCTGTGCATCTGTTTCCCTATATATATATATAAATACATACACATATATATATACACACACACTTTAGATCTGAATCCCATGAAATGTAAATGAAGAGATGAAACGTTGTAATGCTTAAAGATGTTGTGCCTAAAAATTAGACATCCACCTTCCAAAATGACACAGATAATGTTGGCTTAGATATCCAGGTGTTCCTGTAGACATAAT
>NW_010139597.1:0-11772 GCF_000699245.1 Pterocles gutturalis | reverse complement strand
CCAGGACTTCTGCAGCAGCTTTCTGCTCAAAAAGTGAGGGTTTGGACCCTCAAAAATAAACTGTGGGCCCAAAAGAAAGGTCGTGGGTCATAAGAGACAGGTTGAGACATTGAAAATGAGGAGTTTGGTCCTCAAAAGGAGGCTTTGGGCACCAAAAATGTGGCCTAGTTCCTAAACATGATGCTTTGGACCCTGAAAATGAGGGGAACCTCTTGGTTCTTCTATGGCTCCAAGAAATGGCCCGAAGCAGGCAAGCTGGTGCGTTGGCTTCAGCTCCTCACCTTCTCTAGGTCATTTTAGCAAGCTGAGATAGCAGCTCCCCAGCAGCCACCCAAGAGGATGAGCAGCCGCAGCCAGAGCTCTTGGGTTGCCTTTGGGTACCAGAGAGGTTTGTGTCAGTCTCTGCCAGGGGATCGCTTTGCCATTGTCCATCCCAGCACAATTCCTGCCCCGAGAGCCACAGTGCTTGGAGACTCCACAGAAAGTCTTGTGATGGGGTGGGGAGCTGGAAGGATGTATGCCAACACTGGGTGAGTGCAAGTGACCTCAGGCAGAGCCCCGCAGACTTAACTCTGTGTCTTGACCTTGTCTTGGTTGCACCATCACAGACAGCCTTGTTTACCATCCCTGTCCCCACTCCCTTGCATGGGTGGTCTGGGATGGTGCCATTTCTGCTGCTCAGGTCCAGCATCATCGCAACTGATGGGTTCCCGACGTAGTGCTGCACTCCCACGTCCGTGATCCTCGCAGCCATAAATCCTGCGCCTCAGTCCCGAGCAGTGATTGAGGCTGTCTGGCTTAATTTATTCCTTTGGAGCCCCTGCAGTTACAGCAGAGATTATCACCCGCTCAAGGAGCAAGGCTCAGGATGAAATCTCTCCCTCTTGAGAGCTCCTATGGAAAAATACAGCAGCCTCCATAAACCACCAGCATCGCTATATAGCCTGGATTCCCCCGGCCACCCCTCTGTGATGGCCTCATCCCCTCCTGACCCTTTCCCTGGCACTGTGGCTCGTGCCCATCTGTTACGCTGCCACTGAAGACACTCAGGGACAGCCCAGCCCCAGGCAGGTTAGAATTTCGGCTCCCCGGCTGCTCACACCCATGACTGTGCCCTTCCTAGCAGCACCATCACTGAATACCCCAAATTCCCCCCACCCTTTGCCTGGTGCTCACACCCAGAGAGGGGGCTCAGCCCAAAACAGGGTGTGAAATTTTTTCCCCCGGGGAGAAACTCCCTCTGTAGCACCCTCTGCACACCACCACCCCCTGGCCCCAGCCCTTCGCCTGGCTGTGGCTCCGGAGCCCAGCGTGGCATCTGCTTTATTGTTTGTCACCTGAAGCACTTGAAAAAATTACACAAATCCATCAAAGTAATGAATCTTCTCAGCAGTGGCAAACAGACAGACAGGCACTCATCCGAAACAAGTCATCTTTAAAAATTAATCCAAAATAAACAGCCTTTCGCTCTGTATCCAGGGGCTGGCTGCCTGCGTTGGGCAAGGGGATGGGCAGCGATGGCTCCCAGTGGGAGTGGGACCCTGGGGTGGGGACACGTCCTCCTCCAGGTCCCCGTCACCGTCATGGTGTCACACTACGCCTCTGTCTTCACAGCACCTGATGGTTCTGAGAACGACGGACCAACACCACGACCGATGCTGCGTTATGCCGACGGCTGCCAAGGGGATGCTTGGGAAACGGCTGGATTTTTGGGAGCGTCAGAGCCTCATCACCTTCCTCCAGCCCTGGGCGGCTCCCTCCAGGCTCTCGAACCAGTTTGTCTGTGTCTGAGCGAGCTTGTGAACTCCCCAGGGGAGAGCCCGTGCTGGCTCTGACACTGTATCACCACCATTGACAGCAAATAGCAGTGTTCCTGTCTCCTCCAAGCTTCCGTTTTGTTACCCAGGTATCATAGATATGCATGTATATATATATATCTATACGCATGCTGCGTATGTATATATAAACACAGACTATATATACATGTATATATATGGTGTATATACTGCCATTATACAGCCTCGGAGGGGACAGGTCTGAGACCCCTGTGTGCAGGACAGGGATGTTCCAGGTGCACACAGAGCTCCTCTGCTCCCACATCATTCCCACACCCACACAGGCATCCCGTCGCCCGGTACTTGCTCCCTCTGAAGCCCTTTCAGCCCAACTGCTGCCATGGGTTTTTCAAGATGCAAACCCACTCTTCTTGCTCAAAACTGGTTTATCCCAAAAAAGCCCGCTAGCGGGGAAAAAAAATTCAACCCAGTTCTCACTTGAACAAAATGCACACATATATAGTGATTAGCTTACCTGGGGGGGAATGATTTTTATATGGGATTCTATAAACCTTTAAAACGTTGGTGTTGCTTCTTGAGGCCGGCATCTGGTATTTCATCGCCTGCCACCATCTGGCTCCTCCTCCCAATCAAAAGGAAGGAAAACAGCAGAAGGCAAATTGTTTTCCATCACAAGAATCCCTCTTTTATCCAAACCTCTCCCATCTTGTGGAGTTTTTTTTATTTATTAGCCTGCAGAGAGGTGGCCGTGCCGGTACCTGCCCTTGCCCTGCAGAAAGGGACGGGGATGGGGAGCAGGCTAGGAGATGGATGGATCCTGAATTGTGTCTGATTTACAGGGCTCCGTGATTCCTGCCGCTGTATGTCTCCGAGAAATGACATCACTACTCCAGGAGCAGAGATTAATCCAAGCCGGCAGGAGAAGGACAAACAAATCATCGGCTGCAGGAACCTCATCTGATGCCTGTTGGTAAGAGCACTGGGATGAGTGGGGTTTGTAAAGGTTTCCATGCAACGTGGGTTTTTTCCCCTTTTCTCCACTGTTCTGCAAATCAAGGTCTGTACGACATGTGGCGGAGGTGTCCAACACACCGACGAGGCGTTTTGGATGGAGGTTGGGTGACACTTGGAACATGGGATGTCAGAGAAACAGGAGAGCTGGGAGCGAAGCCAAGGCTGCCGTGGGGGCTGCACAGACGGTGTCGGGGGGCGGCGGGTGCATCCTGCAGCGGGCTCCCGCAGAACACTCCATTTAACTGAGATCACCTAAAGGTCAGGGAGAAGTGACAGCTCCTGCACCTGCAGATTCGGGCCCATGGGACTCCGCAGCAGCACTGCAAGCCTCCAGGGAGAGCACGGCATGTGCTGCCAGGGCATCGTCCCCATGCAACCGAGGAAGAGCCCATCCCCTATTATAAAAACACACAAATTCTCAAATTAGGAAGCTGGCAGGGCCACGGCAGCCTGCAAACCCAGCTCCGGAGCTGTAGGTGAGCCCTCCCCAGCCGTGCAGAGACCAGCCTTGCCCTTGCCTTAGCCCACTACATCCAACCCGCTGCCATTGCAGAAAGTCTCACTGATGCTCTGTACCCTCCCCAAGAAGTAGGGGAGGGTACGGAGCTCAGCCGGGGCAGGAGCGGTACCACGAGCTGAGCGTTATTCCAGCGCTACGCTGTGCATCTCCGACCGATACGCAATCAATTTCATTGATCTTTTTTTAAGGTGCAGTTTTGGAATAGCTGAGACTGTGTAAGGCACAGCTAAGCGTGTACTTCCACTAAATAATTTGTCAGGCCCAATGTAGAAACCTAATGATGGCTGTAATTTATTGCTGACAGATGATATTTATCACCACAGCATCCTCTCTTTCTCTTTCTCTGTCTTGTTAAGAATGGCATCAATAATGTTTATTATAGCTTTTAATTTTTTATTGTTGGTATTCTTACCTGTGCTGATGATGGCTGGCTGGAGATGAGCAAAGGCGTTAGAGCAGACGAAGCCTTTGATATGTATTCAAGGGTAAATGATAAATTTAGGAAATTTCTTCCTGCATGCTCACACAGGGCGTACGCTGCAGCCGAGCTGGCCCTGACAGCAGGGAAAAAAAAATGCCTGTTTCATCCCAAAATCTTGCCCTCCCTTTCCCACCAAGCCTGTTGACTTGTGCAAGGTCTGCGGAGGATGCTCAGAACTACTGCACCCTCCCCAGGAAAAAGCCCAGTCCTCACCCATGGGCTCACGCTGGGGGGTTTTCCTCCAATTTACCCCCAGAAGTTGTCCTCCTGGCCCCAAAACTGACAGGCAGCTCCCACGATGGTGCAGGGAGCATCCTCAGTGGTGTTTTCCACCCAGGCTTGTCTTGCTGCTGGGTTTACAAACAATGCCTCCTTGCCATCGAGCCCACCTCCAGGTAGATGTCATTCACTTGTTTTTTTCTGCACCATTTGCCATTGCCCCTGTGCTAAGGGCAGCTCAGCGTTCCTCGCTGGATGGCTGCGTTCTGCATGCAGCCGCTTTTCACACCTATTAAGCGTTGCCCTGGTTAAACCCAAATCCATGAGCAGCTGCTTCGCTGCAGGGGGTTGTTCACTGCCTGAACTTGAATATTCAGGTGTTTGGACTGGCTGACAGGGAGATGCTCTCGTGAGGAATGATTCACCCCAGGCAACACTGCTCTGCCAACCTCAACCTGCTCCCATCATCTTGCCCCCGATGCCAAGAAGCCCCTGGGAGCCCTGGATTTGCCCACCCTGAGTGGCCATTTGCCAAGTCACAGGACACCTCCTTGTGTCCCTAAAAATATCTTAAATCCCCCCACCTTGAATTTTTTCCCCACTTTTTTACACTTTTCACTAACCCTTGAGGGACTGTGTTTTGCTGGATTTTGAAGCCTCCAAACTGCTGGGGCCAAGTTCCCAAAAAGGATTTTTTTTTTTCCTCTTTTCAGACATGACTAATTACCAACCCAATGGTTATTTTAGCATCATTACAGGAGCCTCTCAGACTAGCTGGTCATTTATAGATTAGCTGTTGCTTACGTTGTTCATAACTGATTGCGGGATTGACAGTTTGGCTTCTGCCCAGAATTTGGAGTCCCAATTTAGCATAATTGGAACGGAACGGCAGAGAAGGCTGGGGGAAGGGGATAGTGACTGCTGACGATTTAGTTAACGCTGATTTTATTGATCCCTGGAAAGCCTCTGGTGTTGCAGGTTACTCTTTATAGGACAATAAAGTTTATAAGTTGGGTTGTCCTGGGGGAGTAACTTCTATGTGTCTCTAACCGCGCTCGGGCTGTTGCCAGCCCCAGCCCCAGTTTGCTGATGAATAATCAGAATCTAGGTAAAAGACAAAATCCAGTTATTGTCATGGAACCAAATTCCAGAACAGCAATGATGACCAAATTAAAAAGTAATCACTCCCGAATGCAGGTTTTTGTCGCTTTAAGAAAATTTTTAAATTATTCTATTCTATCCTATTCTGTTCATGTCCCATCCCATCCCATCCCATCCCATTCTTCTATTTAATTCTATTTCTTCTCTCTTATTTTGTCCCACAAAATACTGGAATTTATGATGTTCACCCTTAATATATCTGTAGCCTTTCTTGCATTTATTCTCCCAATCCCTCTCTGATGTAGGCTGGGATTGGTACTTCTCAAACCAAAAAAAAGATCAAATGATTTGTCCAAAGCAATAAAAAAAAATGTATGTCAGGAGCAAGACAGATTCTGGATCCACAAGTGCCAGCATGAGTGATGGAGCACTGGAATTTTGGTCAGACCTGCTGGCCCTGCTGCTAAAATGTCAATTGGAAAATCCCTGCCCTGAAGGAAGGGCCAGGCAGGTTGGAGCAGGAGCCTTGGAGCAAGGGCCAGTGTTTAACCAGGTCCCCGACAGGCAGCGGGTGGGTTCAATCTGCTGTCTGAGAAACCCGAGTAATCACAAGCTGGGAGGCTGGGGCATTTCAGGAGGGGACTGGGGGCTTTTTTTTTCCCCTTCCAAGCCCTTGGCTCTTCCCTCTGACTGCTGAATCGTCTCTAATGTACTGGCAGGGCTCTGGTTCCTAGTCCTGTGGCTTGGAGCTCATTTGTCAAACCCAGAGATCTCTATGAAGGGCTGTTAGCAGAGCATTTACTTCCCATTTCTCATCCCACACTGTCAGCACCTTCCAAGATTAATTAAGGAAAAGAGAAAAGACATCTTGTCTCGCTTTTGTTTCCCCCTTCTTTGCTTTTCTCTTTTTTCACAGCCCCTTTCTCTCCATTCATGTCCTGAGTGCTGCTGAGGAGCAAAACAAGCAAAATCCAATACTTTCCTCTTCCCTCTCGTGGATAATATATCAATTTTTTTTTGCCTCTCCGTAAGTGGAAGTGGTCGGGTGAGCTTTGTCCTGAACATCAGTCCTCTCGCACGGCCTCAGCTCATCAAGCTAAGCCAGGAACGATCCCAAATCCACCGCCTGACGATAGCGTTAATAGCTCCTTCCAGACTCACAGCCCCAGTCCCGGGGGTCCATGTCCTGTCCCCAGATTGCTTCCAGGGCTGCACACCGCTATCTGTCTTGCTCACCATGGGGTAACTGGGAGTTTCTGTCCAGGACCCAGTTCACAGACATGCTCCATGTACTGTTTGCTCCCGTCAGGAGCCACAACCCGTGGCTACCGCAGTGCAATGGCTTTTTCCACAGCCCCACGAGCCCAAATGCAGCCTGTGCTTGCTGTGGCTCGGGCTGTTTGGTGGGCTCCTGAGCTGTGCAAGTGAATTACTCTTACAAACCAGTGCCACCCCTTGCCCACTGCCACTGCCCCACCACGTTGCCCCAGTCCCCACTGTCCCCATGCTGCCCAAGCCCCCCTGCGCCCTGCTCCAGCAATCTCCCTCTCAGGTGATTCCTTTTCACCCTTTTAGTCAGCAGCAAACTGTGTTGTGTTACACAGAGGTATATTTTACAGTTACATCCCCAGTCTGACCAGTCCACCCAGTGGCTGGCCGTGCCCAAGCGTGGGTGCCCAGGACACTCCCAGGGGACGGTGCCATCGGTCCTCAGCTGCAGGTGGAGGAGGAGATGCTTCCTTGGGTGTGTGTCATCATCGATCCCGAAAAAACTGTGTGTAAACTGGAGGGAAGGTGGGACGAACACTGTCGGGTGGCATTCACTCCCCGTAGGTACGCGCACCGTGCTCAGTGCATGCACCCACCGCAGCCCCCATGGGAGTCAGCTAGGGGGGAGGACAAACCACCCCACTCTGGCTCGGTCTGACGGTACCTCCCAAATGCTGTCCCGGCCGATGGGGGTGACAGCGGGAGATCCCCCTGCTCCCCAGGGCACCATCCCTGTGTCATGAGAGCTGCTACCACTGTCACGACAGCAGCTCTGGATGCTGCAGTGAGAGGATGAAAACACTTTTCGTGTCTCCTTGCTCTCCCAGCAGCTCATCCCGACCCCACTCAGACTACCAAAAGCCTCACCCAGGCTTTGCTGGACTCGGGATCCCACCCCGCATCAGCGCACGTTTAGTCCCATGGCTTCCTGAAGCCATCAATCACCACCGTGTCCCCAGCCCAAGCCACACACAGAATAAAGACGTGAAGCAACAGATCCTCGGCTGATGTAAATCAATACGGATCTCCCATCATCGGCAGAGTTAAACTTACAACCAGCCAGGGAGGTAACCCAAAATGCTGCTCATTGGAGCAAAACGAAATTTCTGCAGTAATTAGATCTGGAGCATGATTACCCAAAGGGAAAGGAAAAACAAATGTGGGTGACAGATATTTCCAGGATAACTGCAGTTATTAATGCTTTTCTCTTCCAGTGACAGGCACCAGGGATTAGTATTGCCTGAAAAAGCCTGGTTTACTGTGGGAAAAAATGAGGGCTGGAAATGAAGCAAGTAGAAGGCCATATGCTGCTCAGTGTGCTCGCGGGGTCCTGGGAGGCTCGCTTTAGCCAAAACAACAAAAGGCAAATACGTGAGGCCTATGTGAGAAGAAACAAGAACCTGTTGCTTATAAGTTTCCAGTTAAAAAAAGAAAAAAAAAAAAAAACAAAACAACCCAGCAACCTGTTCTCAGCTGCACAAGTTCACCCTGAGCTAGTGCCCCAGCCATGTCCCAGACCATGGGTGGTGGGCAGCACCCAGCTGCCGCAGAGACCCTCCATCCACAGCACATTGCTGCCAGAGCTGGTCCCTCCAGCAAGGGCACGGGAGCCAAGGCATGAGGTGGCTATGTCCCTGCTGCACAGCTTGGGCAAGCGAGCATGAGCTTGGGATACGACCGAGAGCTGTGTGTGGGCTGGGAAGGGCACGGGATGGCCACCACGGGCTAACCCACCCTACGGAGTGCTTGGGGGCGTGGGCATGCGTCAATGCCTCTCTCTGCTCTGAGAGCATCACCCAGCGCAGCTGGCTACCGCCAACCATATGCACACACTCAAAAACATCACCTCTTTTTTTTAATACAAAGTTTGCAAGCAAGTAGGGCTAAAAAAAACAACATTAAAATGAGAGCAAGGATTTTCTTTTTCTTTTAAATTTAAGGCGTGATGACATGTGGGGAGTAACGACATTGATTTCTAACATGGTTGTTGGGCAATAAGTGTAATTTGGAGCAAACAGTTTGTTTTCTGGAGTCTGCTCTGGGCTGTGCTCCCGGTGGGTGCTGGAAAGTGCCTGGCCAGGCTGGCCAGAGCCTCCATCCACCCCTGGCTCCACCACTGCCTGCAGCCAGATGCTCCAGGTAAAGCCCAAGACCTTTACACCAGGCAGCTGCGTAATAACCTGTCCACATTTAAGCTGAAATGTTAGCTAAAACTCAGCTATTTAATAGACCATCCAAAATACATGGCACCACCAGGGCTCCTAACCACCACCAGACCTCCTGCCTGCTGGAAAGCCACTGATGTCTTCATTTCTCCTCTGGATTGATAGGCTGGGCAGCGCCACATCCAGGGTACACACCCACAGCTCCGCAGACGCAGGTCTAACTCCTCTTTCAGGCATCATGAAAGCCCATCTGCATAGATCTGTGTCCATCAGGTGGCAAGCTGTGGAACCTCCCTCCCTTGCCTGGCTGAGGAGGTGACAGGAAGGCAGAGAAGCCACCAGGGAGGTGGGAATGGCCGCGGCTCGGGGCAGCATCAGCATTTGGGATGTGGCCAGAGGCAGGCAAATTTAAAAACAAGAGGGAGGAAACATCCTGGTGTGCTGGCAGGTGCTGGCTGCTGCCAAAAAACCCCTTGAGTGGGGTGATCCTTGATACCTGTCCTCTGCGGTATTGCTAACTGGTACCATTTGACCTGTCCTTGGACCTTCCGCCATACCAGTAACCATCCCCAGCAGCAGACAGCCCTGCCACTGACAGCCTCTCATTCCACAGGATGGCTGGTGTATTCCAGCTCTCAAGGCATTTAATGGCGATTTGGCTTTTTTATGACAAAAATCACAGTCTGATACAAACCAACTTTTCACTGTTCATGCCCTGGTTCTCCACAGGAGGCCTGGAAATACAGGAAAGGAAGACAGGACCAGTGGTTTCCCACCAGGCTTTCACAAGGTCTAATGAAGGTGATGGTGGTTTTATTTTTTTGGGGTTTTTTTTGTTTTTTTTTTTTTTAAGAGTGACACTTACACCCCCTCTGCACTTCAAATGGGCTTTGAAACATCCCTCCAGGTACCCGGGAAATGCCAAAGCCCGGGCTGAGAGAACAGCACAGCCCCTCCTACAAGACACAGTCACTAGAAGCCAAACTTCTCAGCAGCAATAATCAGGAACTCACCTAAACACCAAACCCACAGCGCTGAGGACACCAAGAAAACTCCCTCTTCCTAAATCTGAGTTTGTTCATGGCTGGAAAAACCCTCCCTTCGTTGTTCCCTAGCAGAGTATTGCATTGAACAGGGGGATTTCCCTCACCTGCTTTAGAAAATGGTGACTTTTCTATTTGACCTGAAAATGGGAAGTCTTTGCCCAAAAGATAGCCAGACACAGAGCATGGTTGGTGCAAACAGCTGGAACTGACCCAGTGTGGCTCTTCTTTGCCCAAACCAACCAAAAACCTCCCCAAGCCCTCCACGTTTCCACAGCCCAAGACACGGATGAAGAAAACTCAGGGAGCTGGAAACACGTATCCCGGGTGAGAGCTCCTGGGAATATGGGAAAGCTGGGTATTTATGTAAAGGTAGGACCGAATTGCAACAGACACAGGGAAATGTCAAAACATTCCACAAGCAGGGAGAGGAAGGAATATGACTGTCTCTGCAGCCTGTGCATGATGAGTAACTTAGAGCCCGGGTGAAGCAAAAGTCATCATCCAGCAAGTCAAAGCAACGCGCCGCTCCATCGGTGTTTACCGAGGGGAACAGCGCGTCGTGCCTCGGCCAGAACGGCTTCAAGCACACAGTGTAAACTCAGCATGGACAGGGCAGGTAGCAAAGGAAAACTCAACATCTTACCCTAAAAACATGAGGAGGGATAGCAAGAACTGGGCAGATGAGCCTTCCCCTCAATGCGGTCAGCTGGCAGCGGAGCATCTCGACTGAAGTGGTTACTGGAGAGACTGGTGCTGCTGGTGCCAATCGCCCTCTGAAATACAAGGGAAGCATGACAGCGAATTTAGGCTTAAAACCTCAATTTTGAATTGCTAAAGTGAGATGAATGGCTACCCTCCCGCATGCTGTGGGGATGATTTGCGGCAGAGCAGAGGGATATGATGAATTAAAGCCTTTGAAGATTCCTGCTTGAAGCCATCCAAGAGCCATGTTCCCACAGAGATGCACTTTGGGGATGATAGCAGCATTTAGGATTTGTTTTCACATCGCAACCGAAACCTATAATTAAATTTTGTTGCATATAGGCTGGTATAGTCCTGCCAATTCCCATTAGAAAGTCTTTATTTATTGTCTGTCTCCTAAACACAAATGTAAGATAGCTTCAAAAGGCACAGTATTTTGGTTCAGTTAGGCAAGACTGTAACTTTTAAAAATACTTTAAAAAATACTTAAACTGGGGGGGGGAAAAAGCAGAAAGTTCTCTAAAAAGGGAAAGAATAATTTTAGAAATCAGCTTCAGAACTGGCTGAATTCTGAAAATGTCTAAACCTAAAAATAGAGAGGAACATGATTTTTTTCACCCTCCTTAATTATTTTCTGGTTTTTTTTTTTTTGCTCCTCACATTGGGGTCACTTCTAAGTTTACGTCCAACCTATAGAGCCTAAGCACAGGGAACAATTTTGCTTTTATTCTTGACTAACTGACAGCCCTGGGCGGCATCCAAGCACAACCATGACAAACTCCAGGAAGCCAAAACCAAGCGTGAACACCCACCAAAATGCCTCGGAGCAGCCTCAGCGCAATGTCACCACTGAATTTGGTCCTGCCTGCGGGACAGTCACCTGCAGGAGGTCTTTGGGCCACAAAGCCCCTGCGGGTTTCTTGGCTGGGACCCGGCAGGAGCGAAGCCCTGGTACAGGTGTTCATCTCTGCTGGAAATATATTTTGGGGTGTGCAAACTGGAAAACTGGCTCATTGCTAACCACATCTGCCACTTTGCACAGCTGTGCGTCTCTGTGCTGATGGCACCCGGTGGATCTAACGCAGATGAGTGCTGCTGCAGCACCACAGCCCAAACCAGAGACCCTGGGCGAGACGGGGGGTGAAATTTTTGACCTTTTGACTTTAGTGATGAGGATGACAATGACAGGAGCAGCACAGGTCTCAGCACAGCCAGGCTGCTTCCCAGCAGATCTGCTTGTGGAAAGGTTTTTGCTTTAGACTTACCAGCTGCTTGGCATTTGGGAGTGCTGCAGTGTCAATCAAAGCAAGATCAACTAAAAAAAAAAAAATAAAAAAGAAAAAAAAGGAGAAACCATGATGAATTCATCCTTCACTGTGGCATTAGCACAACCCCAGCCCCATCCCTCTCCTCCTCATCAGTGGTGAAAAATGCCTCCCCTCCGCCAACAATTACCTGT